>NC_044976.1:23617366-23812407 GCF_008728515.1 Papio anubis
CCCAGAATATAAATTACATAAGGACAGAAACTTGTTCTTACTCTACCCCAGCATTCCAGATAGTGTATTTCATTTGGCATTCAATTGGTGTTTACTGAATGAACAAATGAAAAAGAATCTCACGTAGGTCTTAAGGGAACAAGCAGAGGGAAAGTAATATTTTAGAGAGAAACAAAAGTCTTAGCAAACTTGGAATTAGAAATGCCCATTTTAGAATTTGGGGATAGAAGATAAATAGCTTGACTAGAGCAAAGGATTTATTGTGGAGAATTTTGGAAAATAAAGTTAGAGATGTAGTTTTTTTGAGTCAGGGTCTTGCCCTGTTGCCCAGGTTGACTGAAGTGGTGCAGTCACGGTTCACTACAGCCTCAACCTCCCAGTCTCAAGTGATCCTCCCACCTCAGCCTCCCAAGTAGCTGAGGCTACAGGCACACATCATCATGCCCAGCTAATTTTTTGTTGGTGGTGGTATTTTTTGTAGAGACAAGGTTTCTCCATATTGCCCAGGCTGGTCTGGAACTCCTGGGCTCAAGTGATCTGCCCACCTCAGTTTCCCAAAGTGCTGGGATTACAGGCGTGACCCACCATACCTGGCCCAGAGAAATAGATTTGAGGCAGACCGTGGTGAGACATGAATGTGAACATCTACTTATGAAGCAGCAGGATCCTCATTCATCAGAAATAATCTATCTCCTAAAAGCTGACTGAATACACTGAGATGGCAAGCAGCTTTACTTAACTGGATGGGAGGAAAGAAAACGCCTGCAGGATTTGGGGGCAGAGTGTTCCAAAGGCTTTTAACCTTTAACATATGCTTTGCTTAAACAAATACCTAAAACATTTACACTATAAAAATGCATAATCTCACAATGTATTTATTTATTTTTTTGAGACGGAATCTCGATCTGTTGCCTAAGCTGGAGTACAGTGGCACAATCTTGGCTCGCTGCAATCTCTGCCTCCCAGGTTCTAGTGATTCTCCTGCCTCAGTCTCCTGAGTAGCTGGGATTACAGACGTGCACCACCATGCCGGCTAATTTTTGTATTTTTGTAGAGACTAGGTGTCACAATGTTGGCCAAGCTGGTCTCGAACTCCTGACTTTGTGATCTGCCTGCCTGGGTCTCCCAAAGTGCTGGGATTACAGGCGTGAGCCACCGTGTCCAGCCGGCATCTAGTGTTCTCATGGGAGAAGGCTTTTTGGAAGGCCCTGTCATTGTGTTTGTGAGACTGGCTCCTGCTGTCCTCCTCTCAGGGCTGTCTGAGGTTTCTGTTCCTACGACATAAAGAATTAGTTCTAATTATTCTCTCAGTAGGTTCAAAACCTAAAAGTTTTTATCTACAGAATGAACAAGAATACTGCTTTATGTAATAAAAACTCATTTAAACTTTTAATATTCAGTCATTATACCAAGTACTTTCAGTATTAAAGCATACAGAATTTTCTTTCTGGAACCAAACAATGAAATAAATATCTCTTTAAAAAAAACTTTGCATTTGTACCATTATGAGAAGTTTGGTATCATAGGAGATTTGGCCTAGAAAACACTTTGTCATTTTAGAGGTGTTATCCAATGTTCTGCGCAGACGCTGGTGTCACAGAAAATGGAGTTGAATCCTTTCTCTGCCACTCTTTGAGGAGAATCTCACCATTTATTATGCACTGTAGAATACAACAATAAAATACAGCTATGTACCACATAACAACATCTTGGTCAACAACAGACTGCATATATGATGGTGGTCATCCAGTAAGCTAAGGTTAATTTATTATTATTTTTTGAGATGGAGTCTTACTCTGTCACCCAGGCTAGAGTGGAATGGCACCATCTCGGCTCACTGAACCTCTGCCTCCTGGGTTCAAGCGATTCTCCTGCCTCAGCCTCCCAAGTAGCTGGGATTACAGGCACCTACCACATCTGGCTAATTTTTTGTGTTTTTAGTAAAGATGGGGTTTCACCATGTTGGCCAGGCTGATCTCAAACTCCTGACCTCAAGTGATCCACCCACCTCAGCCTCCCAAAGTGCTGGGATGAGAGGCCTGAGCCACTGTGCCCGGCCTTGTTTGCTTTTTTAACAGATAACAGTGTGCTCATAGAAACTGCTTTGACATGACTGCAATCATGTGCTTCATAGAACCTTAGATCATACCATTAGAGTCTTCAGATGGTATAATTTTTTTTTTTTTTTTTTGAGATGGAGTATCCCTCTGTCACCAGGCTGGAGTTCAGTGCCACAATCTCAGCTCACTGCAACCTCCACCTCCCAAGTTCAAGCGATTCTCCTGCCTCAGCCTCCCGAGTAGCTGGGACTACAGGCACGCGCTACCACACCCGGCTAATTTTTGCATTTTTAGTCGAGACGGGGTTTCACCATGTCGGCCAGGATCAGCCCGCCTTGGACTCCCAAAGTGCTGGGATTACAGGTGTGAGCCACCATGCCCGGCCTATACTTCCCTATTTGAGTACCATTTGGTGTTTTGAAGAATTAACAGCTTTGTGAACGTGGCAGTGCTTGTGATTCAGGCTTCCACTGAGACCAAGGGCAGAACCTGATTGCAGGACAACAGATGGACAGTGTGTGGCAGTGTTTAAATGTTCTTCTGAAAGCTGATACCACAGCTCTCTGTGCACTGATTGTATATGCATCCCAGGATTATATTATTGTTTTCTATTGCTATGTGTCACACTTTGCCAAACAGGATGTGGAAAATGAATAAGCAGTTTTCTTAGGTACTTCTTAACAATTGGTCAAAATGAACTCCATTGCTTAAGAAAAGCATAAACACCATTTAGTCACTGAATATAGCTGTATGTATGGTTGTTACTATGGGAAATCTTGTTTTGCCAATTTTCTTTGAAAATTCTGGCAGACCAAGGTTCTTTTTGTTTACATAATACTTGAAAAATAAAAATGAACAAGCTAAACAAACTACCAAGTTTTCACTTACATAAATGTAGTTGCATACAGAAAATGTGACTGTGAATTTATTTTTCTAGGACTTTTAAACTATAAGCATTATTTGTATGAAAGAGGACCAATCTATCAATTACAAACTCACAGAATTTTATAGATTTTTTTTTCCTACACAGCACAGAAAACAGAAAGAATTTGAAGCCACCCTTCAAACACAGGGGAAGGAGGTTGTACATACATCCTCATTGTCTTTCACATTCTAAGGTGGTACCACTCAGTGATTGAAATCCTTAAGCGTTGTATTAGTCTGCTTGGGCTCCCATAACAGCAGCTTAAACTGTTGTTAAGTCACTCAGACTTAAACAACAGAAATTTATTTTCTAATTCTGGACGCTGGAAGTTCAAGGTGCCGGCAGGGTTGGTTTCTGGGTGACATCTCTCTTCCTGTCTTGCAGATGGCTGCCTCCTTCCTGCGTCCTCATATGGCCTGTCCTCTGCTTTTACACTTCTGGTGTCTCTTCTTTTTTTTTTTTTTTTGAGACAGAGTCTCACTCTGTCACCCAGTCTGGAGTGCAGTGGCCTGATCTTGGCTCACTGCAACCTCCACCTCCCGGGTTCAAGCAACTCTCCTGCCTCAGCCTCCTGAGTAGCTGGGACTACAGGTGCCCGCCACCACAACCGGCTAATTTTTTTTAATTTTAGTAGAGAGGGGGTTTCACTGTGTTAGCCAGGATGGTCTCCATCTCCTGACCTCGTGATCTGCCTGCCTTGGCCTCCCAAAGTGCTGGGATTACAGGTGTGAGCCACTGCACCAAGCCAATTTCTTTTTTTTTTTTTTTTTTAATTATTATACTTTAAGTTCTAGGGTACATGTGCACAACTTGCAGGTTTGTTACATATGTATACACGTGCCATATTGGTGTGCTGCACCCATTAACTGGTCATTTATAATAGGTATTTCTCTTAATGCCATCCCTCCCCTCTCCCTGCACTCCACAACACGCCCCGGTGTATGATGTTCTCTGCTTTGTGTCGAAGTGTTCTCATTGTTCAATTCCCACCTATGAGTGAGAACGTGCAGTGTTTGGTTTTCTGTCCTTGCGACAGTTTGCTCAGAATGATGGTTTCCAGCTTCATTCATGTCCCTACAAAGGACATGAAATCCTTTTTTATAGCTGCATTGTATTCCATGGTGTGTATGTGCCATATTTTCTTAATCCAGTCTATCATTGATGGACATTTGGGTTGGTTCCAGGTCTTTGCTATTGTGAATAGTGCTGCAATAAACATATGTGTGCATGTGTCTTTATAGCAGCATGATTTATAATCCTTTGGGTATATACCCAGTAATAGGATGGCTGGGTCAAATGGTATTTCTAGTTCTAGATCCTTGAGAATGTACACTGTCTTCTACAATGATTGAACTGGATTTACAGTCCCGCAGCAAGAGTAAAAGTGTTCCTATTTCTCCACATCCTCTCCAGCACCTGTTGTTTCCCCAACTGTGATCGTCTCATTCTTACTGGTATGAGATGGTATCTCATTTCGGTTTTGATTTGCATTTCTCTGATGGCCAGTGATGATGAGCATTTTTTCATGTATCTGTTGGCTGCATAAATGTCTTCTTTTTGAGAGTGTCTGTTCATATCAACAGCTTACACTTTTGATGGGGTTGATTTTTTCTTGTAAATTTGTTTTAAGTTCTTTGTAGATTTCTGGATAGTAGCCCTTTGTCAGATGGGTAGATTGTAAGAATTTTCTCCCATTCTGTAGATTGCCTGTTCACTCTGATGTTGGTTTCTTTGCTGTGCAAGCTCTTTAGTTGCTTAGATCCCATTTGTCTGTTGCAACTTGATTTGCCATTGCTTTTGGTGTTTAGTCATGAAGTCCTTGCCCATGCCTATGTCCTGGTGTTACTTTCAGAGTTTGCAGTTTTTCTTCTAGGGTTTTATGGTTTTAGGTCTAACATTTAAGTCTTTAATCCATCTTAAATTAATTTTGTATAAGGTGTAAAGGAAGGGATCCAGTTTCCAGCTTTCTACATATGGCCTAGCTAGTTTTTCCCAACACCATTTATTAAATAGGTAATCCTTTCACATTCTTGTTTTTGTCAGGTTTGTCAAAGATCAGATGGTTGTAGATGTGTGGTAGTATTTCTGAGAGAGGGCTCACTGTTCTGTTTCATTGGTCATCTCTGTTTTGGTACCAGTGATACCATGCTGTACTGTAACCTTGTAGTATAGTTACTGTTGGTTTTAAAGTCCTGTTTTATCAGAGATTAGAATTGCAACCCCTGCTTTTTCCCCATTTGCTTGGTAGATCTTCCTCCATCCCTTTATTTTAAACCTATGTGTATCTCTGCATGAGATGGGTCTCTGAATACAGCACACTGATGGGTCTTGACTCTTTATTCAATTTACTTGATCTATGTCTTTTAATTGGGGCATTTAGCCCATTTACATTAAGTTAATATTGTTATGTGTGAAGATTTGATCCACCATCATTATAGGTATGTTGGCTGGTAATTTTGCTCGTTAATTGATGCGTTTCTTCTAGGTGATGGTCTTTACAATTTGCATTAGCTTTTGCTTTTAGGCTGGTATGTCCTTTTCCATGTTTACTGCTTCCTTCAGGAGCTCTTGTAAAGGCAGGCCTGGTGGTGACAAAATCTCTCAGCATTTGCTTGTCTGTAAAGGATTTTTATTTCTCCTTGCTTATGAAGCTTTAGTTTGGCTGGATATGAAATTCTGGGTTGAAAATTCTTTTTTTAAGGATGTGAATGTGGCCCTTTACTCTCTTCTTGGCTTGTAGGTTTCTGCTGAGAGATCCACTTTCTGTTAGTCTGATGGGCTTCCCTTTGTGGGTAACCTGACCTTTCTCTCCTGAAAACATAACATTTTTCCTTCATTTCAACCTTAGTGAAATCTGACAATTATATGTCTTGGAGTTGCTCTCTTCTAGAATTATCTTTGTGGTGTTCTCTGTATTTCCTGAATTTGAATGTTGGCCTGCCCATACTAGGTTGGGAAGTTCTCCCAGATAATATCCTGAAGAGTGTTTTCCAACTTGGTTGCATTCTCCCCATCACTTTCAGGTACACCAATCACACATAAGAGTTGGTTTTTTCACATACTCCCCTATTTCTTAGAGGCTTTGTTTGTTTCTTTTCACTCTTTTTTCTCTTAACTTCTCTTCTCACTTCATTTCATTCATTTGATCTTCAATCACTGATATCCTTTCTTCCACTTGATTGAATCAGCTCCTGAAGCTTGTACGCATCACGTAGTTCTCGTGGCATGGTTTTCAGCTCCATCAGGTTATTTAAGGTCTTCTCTACACTGTTCTTGTCAGCCATTCATCTCACATCTTTTTTCAAGGTTTTTAGCTTCTTTGCAATGGGTTTGAACATCCTCCTTCAGTTCAGAGTTGTTATTACCGATCTTCTGAAGTCTACTTCTCTCAACTCATCAAAGTCATTCTCCATCTAGTTGTGTTCCATTGCTGGCGAGGAGCTGTGTTCCTTTGAAGAGAAGAGGCCTCTGATTTTTAAATTTTCAGCTTTTCTGCTTTGGTTTCTCCCCATCTTTGTGGTTTTATCACCTTTGGTCTTTGATAGTAGTGACCTACAGATGGGGCTTTGGTGTGGATGTCCTTTTTGTTGATATTGATGCTATTCCTTTCTGTTTGTTAATTTTCCTTCTAACAGTCAGGACCCTTAGCTTCAGGTCTGTTGGAGTTTGCTGGAGGTCCACTCAGATGCTGTTTACTGGGTATCACCAGCAGAGGCTGCCAGAACAGCAAATGTTGCAGAACAGCAAATGTGCCACCTGATCCTTCCTCTGGAAGCTTCATTTGAGAGGTGCACCTGGCTGTATGAGGTGTCAGTTGGCCACTACTGGGAGGTGTCTCCCAGTTAGGCTACTCGGGGTCAAGGATCCATTTGAGGCAGTCTGTGCATTCTTGGATCTCAGACTCCATGCTAGAGAACCACTACTCTCTTCAAAGCTGTCCAGGCAAGGGGCGTTTAAGTCTGCAGAAGTTTCTACTGCCCTGTTCCAGCTATGCCTGCCCCAGGGTGGGAGTCTACAGAGGCAGGCAGGCCTCACTGAGCTGCAGTGGGCTTCCACCCAGTTGGGCTTCCGCCACTTTGTTTACCTACTCAAGCCTCAGCTTAATGGCCCGGACACCCCTCCCCAGCCTGGCTGCCTTGCAGTTCAGTCTCAGACTGCTGTGCCAGCAGTGAGCAAGGCAGCATAGGCGTGGGACCCTCAGAGCCAGGCACAGGATATAATCTCCTGGTGTGCCATTTGCTAAGACTGTTGGAAAAGGGCAGTATTAGGGTGGGAGTGTCCCGATTTTCCAGGTACCATGTGTCACGGCTTCAATTGGCTAGGAAAGGGAATTTCCCGACGCCTTGCGCTTCCCAGGTGAGGCAATGCCCTGCCCTGCTTCAGCTCACACTCTGTGGGCTGTACCCACTGTTCAACAAGTCCCAGTGAGATGAACCCGGTACCTCAGCTGGAAATGCAGAAATCACCCATCTTCTGCATCACTCACGCTGGGAGCTGTAAACCGGAGCTGTTCCTATTCGGCCATCTTGGATCCTTCCCCCTCCCCTTTTTTTTGAGATGGAGTCTGGCTCTGTTGCCCAGCCTGGAGTGCAGTGGTATGATCTTGGCTCACTCCAATCTCTGCCTACCAGGTTCAAGCAATTCTCCCACCTCAGCCTCCTGTGTAGCTGGGATCACAGGCACACACCACCACACCCAGCTACTTTTTATATTTTTAGTAGAAATGGGGTTTCACCATATTGGCCAGGATGGTCTCAAACTCCTGACCTCAATTGATCCTCCTGCCTCAGCCTCCCAAAGTGCTGGGATTACAGACGTGAACCACTGTGCTGGGCCAAAAATATGATTTCTTATTTCCCACATTGCCAATTCTATTTCAACTAACTATAATAGCTATGTCTGTTGAGCACTCAAGTGTGTTCTAGAAACTGTCCCTGATTCTGGGGATATATCCAGGAATGAACTGTAGCCCCTGTTATTAAGTAATTTGTAGTCTGACTAAACCATTCGAAATTCAAAAAATAGCTACTTTTGGCTGTTATGGTAGCCCAAGCAGACTAATATAACGCTTAAGGATTTCAATCACTGAGTGGTACCACCTTAGAATGTGAAAGACAATGAGGATGTACATACCTTGCAGAACAAAATCCTACAAGATCCTCATGCTCTAGCTCCTGGCCACCTCCCCAGGAGGTAGATCACTTATCCCTATCTCCCTGGCCCACCCTTCTCTGTCACATGGCTTCTTTGCTGACCCTGATACACACCACACTTGTCCTCTCTACCTGGAAGTTGTATCCTCCATACCCACATGGCTCAATTCTTCACTTCATTCAAGTCTCTGCTCAGATGTTACTTCTTCAGAGAGCCCTTCCTTCACACACTATCTTGCATAGCAGCCTCCCCTACAAGTTGTCTTCTTTCTCCTTAACTTTTGTGATGGTTAATTTTAGGTGAAGAGAATGGCATGAATGGGGAAGCAAAGCTTGCAGTGAGCTGAGATCGTGCCACTGCACTCCAGCCTGGATGACAGAGCAAGACTCCATCTCAAAAAAAAAAAAAAAAAAGGTTAAAGTTCTAGTAATCAAGACAGTCCAGTTCAATTTGGTTGCCCTTTTCTGATGACATTTTTTTGAGTTCTAAAACAATCTTCTTTCCAAAGAGTCATTTTTTTGCTGTATGAGCTTTTGCCGCAACTTACACATAATATCAAATAACTCAGGTGCAGTTAGTGTATCCTTTTCTACGCTCCTTATAACTTCTTCAAAGATCATCAAGCAGTTCTGGACAAAAGGCATATATATTTCTGTTATACTATAATCTTGTTTCTTCATCCTCATCCTTGATGTATTTCCAAATTAGAGAAGAACACTCTTCTTTTCCCATATTTTGAAAATAAGACTTGATGGCAGGCCAACATTTTAACATCTTCTCTATGGCCAGTAACGATAGCCATCTTGTAGGCACATGTTGAAGGATTCTATTTTCATTTCGACAAAGTCAAAAACCTCATGAAGTGTCTCTGCATGTTTTGAGGAAACTGAAAAGCAACCCAAAACTTTGATTGTGAAAGCCTCAGTATCACAGGAAAGCAAATCACAGCCCTTTTTAGCAGTCTTGTATACCAGTTGTGCAGGCCGTTTAGCAGGTAAAACCTTTTCTTTTTCTGTGGTGAGAAGTTTGTAGACTGAATGGAACTTGCCAAAATTTACATTTGCACCATCTGCTGAATATGCAGATAGGTGAGCAAAGTCTAGTTTGTATTTGGACATGCTATCAATAATTGTTTATGTTTTCTGAGGTTTCATAAAAATTTTCATAGAAATCAAGAAGGCAACTTGAAACTCCACTTTTCAAATCAAAGTACCTAAGAGCTAGGGGGAACACTTTTGTATTGCCATGATTCAATACATTACTTGCCATCCTGTAGAAAGCATGATCATTGGTGAGATCTGACAGGATCAGCTCTACACTGTAAGGGCCAGCACATCTGTTACCAAAATCTCCCCTTTTTTTCCACCCACAGGATATTTTAGTTACAACCTCTGAATCAGAAAATGTAATTTTACTCCGTTTCATAGAGCAATCAAAGAAAGGATAGGATAAACCATGGTCATTTGTGTGGTATACCCAAGCTAATTCGCTAGTTCATCAGCTGCTATTTTCTCTTTCTTTTTTTTTTTTTTTTTTTTCCTGAGACAAAGTTTCACTCTGGCTGGAGTGCAGTGGTGCAATCTCGGCTCACTGCAACCTGTGCTTCCTGGGTTCAAGTGATTCTCGTGCCTCAGCCTCCCCAGTAGGTAGCTGGGATTACAGGTGTGTACCACCACGCCTGGCTAATTTTTGTATTTTTGATAGAGACAGGGTTTTGCCAGGTTGGCCAGGCTAGTCTTAAACTCCTGGCCTCAAGTGATCCACCCGCCTCAACCACCCAAAGTGCTGGGATAACACGTATGGGTCACCATGCCCAGCATTTTTTACTTTCTTTTTTTTTAAGACAGAGTCTCGTTCTGTTGCCCAAGCTGGTGTGCAGTAGCACTGGCGCAATCTTAGCTCACTGCAACTTCCGCCTCCCAGGTTCAACTGATCTTGTGCCTCAGCCTCCTGAGTAGCTAGGATTATAGGCAGGGGCCACCACACCCAGCTAATTTTTGTATTTTTAGTAGAGATCAGGTTTCACCATGTTGACCAGGCTAGTCTTGAACTCCTGGCTTCCGGTGATCTGCCTGCCTCAGCCTCCCAAAGTGCTGGGATTACAGGTGTGAGCCACCGTGCCCCACTAGCAGCTGCTATTTTCGATCGACCATTGGTGTCATTTTGGGAAACGAAAACACTGAATTGATTCAAAAGTACGTGATTGTCTCATCCCAGACTTGTTAGATTCAATGTCTGTATGTTTTTTCACATCCCCTTCTCCACCATGCCCAACCTCAAATTCTTTTCTGCATATTATGCAGTATGCTCTGTTTGGGTTACTTACCTCCCTAATCCAGCTGTATGTGTCCTTCCATCTGTCATTAAAATAACATAGCCGTTTATGTTAAACGGCTTTGGTATTGTCTAGGTCACACTGGCATTGGTATTGTACTTGTCATTAGTTTCATTATCTGAACTCTAAGAAAACATGGTCACAATTCACAAAGTTTACTGTCTATCTACATACAAAGCACACAGTCAAGTAGACTGTTAACACTCAAGATTAGGACTCACATTGTACATAGTTAGAACTTAAAATTGCTCTGAGAGGATGCAACAATGGATGATCCATTATTGTGAACCACAAGTCATGGCTGCCAATTCAGAGGTTAACAGAAGGCAGACAATAGCCATATTCACTTAAGGGTTGTCTTCAGTCTCTTTTTGGGTGGGGGGAGGCACCATACAGTTTTTGTATTCCTCCCATCCCCAACTTTCCTCACTCATTGCTGAAAATCAGGACTTTTTGCACTCAGGAGTTTCCTAGAATGTGGGACTTTCAGGGACAGTTCCAGGCTCACCAAAAGTAAAGTTCATTCCCCTCCCATTTTCATGGGTGAGAGCCTGTTTACTATTTCCAGATCTGCTACTTTGACTTTAACAAATTATATTTAGCCTTTCTGAGAAGTATAGAAGTTAAATCAAATAAAAAATTTTAACCAGATCTTTTGGAAGGTTTTGTTTGGATACACCTGAAGAACTTACCTCGAACTTTGTGGCATATAGTACAGCTGTTGCACAGTTTGTTTCTTTAACGATAGGAACAGTTCTGAGACCATCTGGCAAGTCAGGGTTGGCTATTCCTAAAGATTTAGCTGGGCTGGCTTTTGCTATTTCTAGCAGCTCCATTTTATCTACAAAAGACAAACATTCATTAAGTCCCAAAAACGTAAAGAATGACAAATTAAGCATTTATCTTATTAATGAGAGTAATATAAAGATGTTCACTCATGTTTATAAATATTTGACAATCATGTTAAGGTCAGTAAAGATAAAAAAGGGTAGGGGCAAAAAACACAAAGAGAAAGGAGAGTTAATATCTTTTCTCCTGCAGTCATTAGCTTATTAAAAGCTGAAATCAAGGTTTATTTAAAGCTGCTCAGAGCTGGTAAACTAATGTTAAGTCATTAACAGGAATTTAAAAGGTTTCATTAAGAACTGCCTGCACTAGATTCCTCCATCCTGAGACATTAAACAATCACGATAAACCTCCTGAGTGGTAAGAACGTGTCCATTTAAAAATAGGCTATAGATTATACTATGTAGTTTTATCTACTAATCGGTTAATGCCCCCCCACCGAAAACAAACAAACAAAAAACCCAAAGGGATATAAGTTTCATCCATCAAAGGAAACAACAGTCACCATGGTTTCCATCCCACTCATATACTGCCGCCGTACATGTAAATCAGATGAACCTGCGCGTAGCTCTTAACAAGTGACCCACCTTTTTAACTTAAGTGAAAGGAGGTTCTGCTCCGGGACTCTTCCTGGATCTCTCCCTCCACCCTCTGTGTTCTTTCGGGTGCACCATAGGATCAAAGCCGCAGCAACGCCGTCTCTGTGTGATCGCATAATGCCCTTCTGTAGCACGACCTTCCCCCGAGAGTGACCAGCTACCGGACAGGCACCACGGAGGGGTACCGAGCACCTCCCGGACCGGCGGCTGCAGGATCGCGAGTGCCTCCGCTAGGGAGACCGCACGTTGCCCCTGTGCTTCCTCCGGTGGCGCCTTCTGCAACGACACCTCGACCCTGCTGCTCCCTCTCTGGGGCTGGATCTGACTCCTCGACGGCGATCCCAGACGCGAGACCCAAACTGACGGCTTCCAGAAGAGGGGCCAGCCCGGCCACAAGTCGTTCACGTAGCTAACACATCATAGCTTCCGGCTTCTTACCGTCCTCCCCTTTGTAAACGGTCACCTCCCGAAAACCCAGGCTCTCCTCCAACAGTGGTTCTCAAGCGAGGCGATCTTCCCCGAGGGGGAGGATATTTGGCAAAGTCTGGGGACATTTTTGGTTCACTGGGGCTGCTACTTGCATCCACCCGGTAGAGACGGGGGATGCAGTTACACATTCTAAGCAGCACGGGACATTACCCTTCCCAACCCAGACAGAATGAGCCGGCCCAAAACGTCAGTAGTGCCCAGGCTGAGAAACCCTGCCTTAAACAAACAGCAAAGAAAGGCCAAGTCCCATAAGTGGGTCACCGCGCCGGGACTGGGGTCCACGGGACACCCCAGCCACACCGAGCCGGGAAGTCCCCGCCTCCTGGAGCTGAACCCGCCCCTCTCCCAGAGGTGGAACTGCGAGGGGGCGGGAACAGGCACGGAGAAAATAAACAAGACTAAAAAGTCCTGAGTAGCGCTGTGTGGCTGCAAACCGGAACCCAACTTTTGCACCACATGGGACCCGGCACTCTTCCTGCCACCCACACCTGAGACGGCTGGGGGGCCGACCCCAGTACTAGAAAACACTCGTCACCTCAATCAAGACGGGTACAAAGGCCAACGGATGCCTTCCTTTAGAAAGCTCAGCACACAGAGCAACTTCTCACGCCTACCCTCGAAGGGCGTACTCCAAGCTAGCACTTCCGACGTCCAGCAGTGATCCCAGAGCTGCGGAAAGCCCAGCCAGCGAGCGCCCGGGCCTGCGCAGACGCGTTGGCGTGGTGGGCGAGGCTCCCTCCGGACCCGGCGTCCCGCCCTCCGCCCCGTGTCCGCATGCGCGGCTGAGCCGCGGGGGTGGTACTGCTGCATCCGGGTGTCTGGAGGCCGTGGACGTTTTGTTTTCTTGGCTGAAACCAGTGGAGTGAGGCGGCTGCGCGCGGCGCTACACCGGGCTCCGGAACCACTGCACGACGGGGCTGGACGTAAGTGTCGGGCGGGGAATGGGGGCAGGAGAGGAGCGGTTTCAAGGCTGGAGAGGCCTCGGAGCCGGGACCGTCTGACGGGTTGGTGCCTACAGCACAGGCTCGTTGCCGCCACCCTCCGGGAAGCCGCAGACCGGGGCTGAGCCCCTGCAGACCTCTCCTCTCCTGGGTCCTGCGGCTCCTGGAGAAGGCGACCGCGTCCAGACCCGCCAAGACGGAGACGGGACCGCGCCCTCCCCCAGGACATCCCAGGATTCTTGGAAATCCCCCTGTCCCCCACTTTACAGCTGGACAGGCCGAAGCTCCGAGAAAGGAGCGTGGCCCGTCCGGCTCCCTCAGCGAGGGGCGGCCGGGCTGAAGGTGGCTCCCCCATCTTCCAGCCGCGTCCCTCGAGACCTAAAATTCCCAGAGTTTGGAGGGCGGGGTCTGGCTTGAGTGTGCCAGTCGTCGTGCAAGAAAAATGGATTCGGGGCGGGGCCATTGGGATGAACCGAAAGTAACACTGGATTGCAGTTCTTCCCGGGGAAGAATCAAATGAGTGAATTTCCTAAATTGAACTTGTCCCAAAGACATCTTAGCACTGGCTGTAATCATGTATTTTAATATTTAATTTTTGAAAGAAGTTAAAAATGGGAGACGTTGCTCTTTTTTAGGGTGTCATATTTTTGGACAACTATAATTGCTGGCTGCAGAGTAATTTAAGGGACTCAAGTTCGCTGTAGGAATTAGGGTGTTCTCAAGTTATACGTATTTCAGGTTTTTTCATACTCTGAAATAGAGATAACATGGCTGTGTCTCAGGTCAGGTCTGTACAGCTCGGCTTACAGGAGTGTTTTATGTAATTTGTAAAGACAGTTTGGGTCTGCTATATTTAAATAGCAGTTGGATTTTTGTAATCTGAATTAATATTAATCACAATTTTGTGCATTTTTTTGGCTGGAAACACCCTTTAGGATCAGCGATAGGGATATTAAAATCAAGTGGATGTTCTTTACATAGAAATGACACCAAAAGGCAGGCTTGCAGA
This sequence comes from Papio anubis, assembly GCF_008728515.1. NCBI lineage: Eukaryota > Metazoa > Chordata > Mammalia > Primates > Cercopithecidae > Papio > Papio anubis. The sequence continues at coordinate 23,631,725 of NC_044976.1, forward strand.
AAGAAAAACAGTGAAGTGAATGAAGTGAAAGGAAATGATGTGGGTAGAGGTAAGAACTGCAGTGCAATGTTTAATTTCTTAATTTAGGTGTGAAGAAACACACGTTCTGTGATAAAATATGTAAATTAGAGAATTATTTTTCATTTGAATCTGTACTTCCACATAGAGCCACAGTTTATCACTTGTCTCTCTACTAATGTTAGTACTCCTAGACTGTAAATATCAAAGTCATCTAATAAGTTTGGAATCAAAATGATACAAAAGAGCTCTTGTGGATTAGTAATCATATACCTGATATTAAAAGTACCACCTAAACTAATTCAATACCTACTTAGAAATAATGGGATGTGACAGATTTTTAGGAGGAGGTCAACCAGTAGTTAAAATTTTTTCAATATTTGGAGACCCACCTTTGTTAATGTTGCTTAAATATATCCAAATCATTGATTTCTATTTATTCATTATTATTTTTGAGACAGAGTCTTGCTCTGTCGCCCAGGCTGGAGTGCAGTGTCACGATCTGGGCTCACTGCAACCTTCGCCTCCCAAGTTCAAGCGATTCTCCTGCCTCAGCCTCCCAAGTAGCTGGGATTACAGACATGCACCACCACACCCAGCTAATTTTTGTATTTTTAGTAGAGATGGGGTTTTGCCATGTTGGCCAGGCTGGTCTCAAACTCCTGACCTCAGGTGACCCACCTACCACTGCCTCCCAAATTGCTGGGATTACAGGCATGAGCCACCACGCCCGGTCCCCAAACCATTTTTTACATTAAAAAAGATACTAAATGAATCCAGATGTTACTTTCCAAAGTTATAACGTGGAAATTCATCAAAAACTAAATCAAATATTCTGAAGAAGTGTGTGGAACCAAAATAAAGCATTTGTAATTTCACTTTAATTATTCCTGAGCTATTAATTATTTTTCAGGTTTGAAGCAAGTAAATTGAAGTACTTTATTTAATTATTTGTTTGTTTGTTTTTAAGTGACCTGAAAAAAATGTCTGGATTTCTAGAGGGCTTGAGATGCTCAGAATGCATTGACTGGGGGGAAAAGCGCAATACTATTGCTTCCATTGCTGCTGGTGTACTAGTAAGTGTCATTGATAATTTGGACCTCATTTTTTGGTGCGTTTTGTGTTTATGGGTTTTGAATTCTGCAGGATGTTTTAAAATATGTACTATTTATTTTATCTTTGACCACTTTGACCATGTTGATATTTTGTTGTTTATGGAGAGCCGTTAGTTCCACTTTAAGAGTTTATGGTTTAAAATTTGATTAACAGAGTGGTTGGGTTATTCTGCATGGTAAAACTAGCATAATAAAACATTTGTTCATTATATGGATTCTATCTCCTTTTAATGAGTACATTAAGGTACAAGGAAGTGTTTAAGAAGCAATCAGGTCAAAACCAGTCAATAGATATGATTGCATTTCTCCATAATCCAGTTAACTTTCTTCTCAGTCTCATTAAGGAAAAAAAAGTGCTCGCTTTGGCAACAGATACACTAAAATTGGAATGATATAGAGAAGATTAGCATGAATTTTTTTTTAAAAAAAAGCAAAAACAAGGAAACTCATTAAAATACATTGTGTAAAAGTAATTTACAGAATAAAATTTTTATTTACACTTCAGATCCCTCAAGGGATCTGCTATTAGTTTTTTATGATCATAAGGTGTCATAGGCTCTAAAGAGTAAATTTTTTTTTTTTGAGACAGAGTTTCACGCTTGTTTTAGTAGAGACGGGGTTTCTCTGTGTTGGTCAAGCTGGTCTTGAACTCCCGACCTCAGGTGATCCACCTGCCTCGGCCTCCCAAAGTGTTGGGATTACAGGCATGAGCCACTGTGCCAAGCCATTTTTTCTTAAGCTTTAATATTTATTTATTTTCAAGACAGGGTCTCACTCTGTCTCCCAGGCTGGAGTGCAGTGGTGCAATCACTGCTTATTGCAGCCTCGACCTCCCGGGCTCAGGTGATCCTCCCACCTCAGCCTCTGGAGTACCCTGGACCACGGGCAAGGGCCACCACACTGGGCTAATTTTTGTGTTTTTTTGTAGAGATGGGGGTCTCTCCATGTTGCCCAGGCTGGTCTCCTACTCCTGGGCTCAAGTGATTCACTGGCCTTGGCCTCCCAAGGTCCTGAGATTACAGGCCATTGCACCTGGCCAAAAAGCTTTGAGTTTTTAGTCTAGGAAGAAAATATCTTGAATACATTGAGGGTAGAAAGAAAGGCGTATGTACTCGTGTTAGCCACTAAAAATGTTATTAATCGAGTATGGATCTGTCTGTAACCTGATAAAAGTAATTTGACTAGCTTAAAATTGTTATTTTAAAGTAATTGCGAGAAGATGTCAGTTCCCAGAGCTAACTGAGTCAGGGTTTGGTGTGGGGATAGGAAAGGGGGTTACTCTAAAAATCTTCTAAGCTACTTGTCAGAATTTGGTTAAGATAATTTTATTGTAAATTTCTGCTCAGATGATAAAAAACTATTTGTGAAGTTTTGGGGTTATTTTGTTATACCTTTGCCCTTGAAAATATCTAGAGCCAAATTCAAATAAATTGTAATCTGGTGTTGACATTGAATTTAAAATCACACCTGAAACCACCTTTAGACTGCACTGGAATTCATCAAAAGCAGAACCTCAGAACTATTATTTCACAGCAAGAAGATAGCTAAAATTCTGTGAACAATAGTTGTTCTCCATATTAATTTGAATGCTTTTTTCTTGATTTTGGGGAATATTTCTCTGGAAGCTTATGTATCAACAGGACACTTCTGTCAGTTGGAATTTGAGTTACTTTTTTCCTTTCCCCCTCCACAAGATAACTGGTTTCTAGTTTACCAAATTAGATTACAAGACTTTATTATCATAAAATTAAATAATGATTGAAGTAGACTTAGAGAAAAGTTACGTTAATAAATATAAATTGCTGTCAGATTTAAGGGTACCTAGTCAGCTATTAGGCCATGTGCAAATTACATGTCGGAAATAGCTAGAACATTTTTGAAATTAATTGAAAGGGATCTCTTCACTTAAATATCTTGCTGTCTTTTAGCCAGTGAGATACAGAATTGCTGTAATTTCTCATTGGTGTCACCTTTGTTTTAGTTTTTTACAGGCTGGTGGATTATCATAGATGCAGCTGTTATTTATCCCACCATGAAAGATTTCAACCACTCATACCATGCCTGTGGTGTTATAGCAACCATAGCCTTCCTAATGTAAGTGTCATCATAATTGGCATTACTTACATAGATTGCCACAAAATAAAAATGTTTCAAATATAGTTGCATAGGTTTAAAATTCTAAATATTATCAGATTAACATACTGGACATGATTTAAAAGTCATACAGTAGAGATGGACTTACACAGAAAATCAGCAGTCCTCTTTGTTCTTGTCCACCTCTCTAGCCCTCCCAGCTTCTCTCAGCTATCCTTTTATTTTTATACCCCCAGGGTTTAGTAGCTTTACATTTAAGTCAGAAACTGTGTATTTTGTCTAAGGGATAATTCTTCCAACAATATTTATTAAGCTTTTATATTCCAGACTCTGCTCTAGGTACAGGACATACAGTAGTTAATAAAACAGGAAAAATCCATGTCTTTTTGGCATTTAAAATAAGTGCAAAGGAGAAAAAAATAGAGAAAGGAGATATGGGATATCAACAGGAGGGATAGAAATTTAAAAAAAAAAATTTTTTATAGAGAGGATGTCTCATCATATTGCTTAGATTGGTCTCTTGGGCTCAAGTGATCCTCCCACCTCGACCTCCCAAAGTGCCAGGATTACAGGTGTGAGCCACCACACACGGCCAGAAATTTTCAGTAGAGTCAAAGAAGGTCTCACTAAGAAGGTGACTTTGAGTAAAGACTTAAAATGAAAGAACTGACTAGGGGATGGGGATATGTAAGAGAGATTCATTCCAGGCAGGTGGAACAGCAAGAACAAAGGCTTTACGGCAAGGAGACCAGTATAACTGCGGCAGCAAGATCAAAAGAGATAAATTGATGAGGTCAGAGAAGTGATGGAGAAGGGCAGATGGCATAGGGCCTTGAAAAGCATTATAAGAACTTTATTTTCAGCCTGATGCAGTGACTCATGCCTGTAATTCCAGCACTTTGGGAGGCCGAGGTGGATGGATCACTTGAGCTCAGCTCAGGAATTTGAGACCAGTGTGGGCAACATGGTGAAACCTCATCTCTGCCAAAATACAAAAATTGGTAGGGCATGCCTGTGGTCCCAGCTGCTCCGGAGGCTGAGGCGGGAGGATTGCCAGAGCCTGGGAATTCGAGGCTACGGTGAGTCATGATTGTGCCACTGCACTTCAGCCTGGGTAATAGAGCGAGGCCCCATCACAAAAATAAGAACTTTACTTTTTTTTTCCTTTTTTTTTAAGACGGAGTTTCGCTCTTGTTGCTCAAGCTGGAATGCAATGGTGCAGTCTCGGCTCACTGCAACCTCTGCCTCCTGGATTCCAGCGATTCTCCTGCCTCAGCCTCCTGAGTAGCTGGGATTACAGGCGTGTGCCACAACACCTGGCTTATTTTTTGTATTTTTAGTAGAAACTGGGTTTCACCACGTTAGCCAGGCTGGTCTCGTACTCCTCACCTCAGGAGATCAGCCTGCCTCGGCCTCCCAAAGTGCTGGGGTTACAGGCTTGAGCCACCGTGCCCAGCCAAGAGCTTTACTTTCATTGTAAGTGTAATGGAAGCCATTAGAAGGTTTTTGAGCAGAGGAATGAAATGACCTTAGATTTTAATAGGAGCATTCCTGTTGAAAAAATTTTTTAAACTGGTAAACAAAATTCATTGCAGTGCCAAATAGTGTAAGTTTCAATACCATGACCCTGTGCTTCTCAAATTTATCAATATATTTTGAAAATATTCTTGTATTCTTACCAGTTTCTCAAATTCATAATATAGTTTAGTTTGTTTCATACTTGGGCTATGACTTTCTTATTTAGTATTGTTTTTTCCTATAGTTTTTTTTTTTCTTCTTCTTCTTCTTTAATTAAGACGAGGTCTCACCATGTTGGCCAGGCTGGTCTTGAAATCCTGGGCTCAAGCAATCCACCTGCCTTGGCCTCCCACAGTGCTAGGATTACAGGTGTGAGCCACTGCGCCCGACCTTTCCTAGAGTTTCTGATTGGTTTTTTTTTTTTTTCAGGTGGTTGTTGGTAGAAAGAATGTATGTTTTCTTTAGGATTCATTTCATCTTGAATGCTGCAGTTCTAATTTGGACAGTTACTATATGGACTATAGTAGCCTTGTTCAATTTTTTGTTTTTCCTAGAGTTTCTAGCTGCCTTTTCTTTGTTTTCTTGCATTTTCTACTATTACTACATCTTTATTTTTTTTCCCAAATTCTCAATTATATTCTTCAATGTATTATAACCTCTTTTGTTCTAGAAATTGACATCCCAGAAACCCATATCAGGCTGTTTCGTTATGAATTGATTACTGTGGAAGCCTGCTACAGCACTGTCACCATGGGGCTTCCCTCCCCTGTTAATCAGGGTTAAATCCACTTTTTTTCCAGTTAGCACATCTTTTTTTTTTTTCTTTTTGGATACAAGAAGTATTTACTTTGGCCGGGCATGGTGGCTCACGCCTGTAATCCCAACACTTTGGGAGGCCGAGGCGGATAGATCACCTGAGGTCAGGAGTTTGAGACCAGCCTGGCCCACATGGTGAAGTCCCTTCTGTACTAAAAATAATTTTAAAAAGGCCAGGTGCAATGGCTCATGCCTGTAATCCCAGCACTTTGGGAGACCGAGGCAGGCAGATCACAAGGTCAGGGGAACGAGTCCATCCTGGCTAACACAGTGAAACCCTGTCTCTACTAAAAATACAAAAAATTAGCCAGGCGTGGTGGCACGTGCCTGTGGTCCCAGCTACTCGGGAGGCTGAGGCGGGAGAATCGCCCGGCCTGAACCCGGAAGGTGGAGGTTGCAGTGAGCAGAGATCATGCCACTAGACTCTTGTTTCAAAAAAAAATAAAAAATAAAAATAAATTAGCCAGGCGCGGTGTCGCATAGTCCCAGCTACTTGGGAGACTGAGACACAAGAATCACTTCAACCTGGGCAGCAGAGGTTGCCATAGGCCAAGATCACACCACTGCACTCCAGCCTGGGTGACAGAGGGAGACTCCGTCTCAATAAATTTAAAAGAAAAAAGTATTTATTTTAGTTTATTTATTTATTTTTTTGAGACGGAGTTTTGTTCTGTCGCCCAGGCTGGAGTGCAGTGGCATGATCTCTGTTCACTGCAACCTCTGCCTCCCAGGCTCAGTTGATTCTCCTGCCTCAGCCTCCCCAAGTAGCTGAGATTACAGGCATGCACCACCATGCCTGACTGGTTTTTGTATTTTTTGTAGAGACAGGTTTCACCATGTTGGCCAGGCTGGTCTTAAACTCCTGACCTCAAGTGATCCACCCGTCTTGGCCTCCCAAAATGCTGGGATTACAGGTGTGAGTCACCACACCTGGCTGATACATTTTCTTAGAATTCTCATCTATCTTTTTATTCTGTATTCCAGTCTGTTAAACATTTTTGCATTTTAGTTCTCATGTTTCAATTTCTAAGGGCCTTTTTTTGTTTCCTTGATTATAAATGCGTCCTTTAGGGATCAACTCTCTCTGTGGGCCTTTCTTTTTTTTTTTTTTTTTTTTTCCCATGTTAGACGGGTAAGGTACTGATGTAAGAATAAGGTTTGAGGGAGGCACATCTCATACATGCACATGAACACCCAATCATCGTGCCTAGGAACTACAGAAGAATCAGGTTTTCCTTTTTAAATTAAAAAAAAAAATGTTTTAGAAGTAGGGCCTCACTTTGTCACCCGGGCTGGAGTGCAGTGGCATGATCATAACTCACTGCCGTCTCAAAATCCTGGGCTTAAGCAGTCCTCTGGCCTCAGCCTCCCCAGTAGCTAGGACTGCTTGCACACACCACCACACTCAGCTATTTTTTTAAAAGAGTTTTCTTTTTTTTAAAGACAGGATCTCACTATGTTGCCCAGGCTGTTCTTGAACTCCTGGTCTCAAGTGATTCTCCTGCCTTGGCCTCCTGAAGTGCTGGATGACAGGTGTGAGTCACTGTGCCTCTCTGCCTTAATAACTTAAAAAATGTAATATAAAATGCGTTCTGGCTAGGCATGGTGGCTCACACCTGTAATCCCAGTGCTTTGGGAGGCCAAGATGGGCGGATCACCTGAGGTCAGGAGTTCAAGACCAGCCTAACCAACATGGAGAGACCCTGTCTCTACAAAAATCAGCTGACATGGTGGTGCACGCCTGTGGTCCCAGCTACTCGGGAGGCTGAGGTGGGGAATCGCTTGAATCTGAGAGGCAGAGATTACAGTGAACCAAGATCGTGGCACTGGACTCCAGCCCAGGAGACAGAGTGAGACTGTCTCAAAAAAAAAAAAAAAAAAAAAAGGCATTTATTGAGATACATAAAGTGCACAAGTCATATATACATCTCAACAAATTTTTAATTACATATACACCCATGTAAACAGCACCTAGATCACGATTTAAAACATCACCCCAGAACGTTCTCAATCAGCACTTCCACCACACCTGTATAGCCCCTGTCCTGACCTCTACCATTGTCCATGAGCTTTCTGTAGATCTTTTTTTTTTTTTTTTGAGATGGACTCTTACTCTGTTGCCCAGGCTGGAGTGTAGTGGCGTGATCTTGGCTTACTGCAACCTCTGCCTCCCAAGTTCAAGCAATTTTCCTGCCTCAGCCTCCCGAGTAACTGGGATTACAGACGACCACCACTGTGCCCAGCTAATTTTCGTATTTTTGGTAGAGACAGGGTTTTGCCATGTTGGCCAGGCTGGTCTGGAACTCGTGACCTCTCAGGTGATCCATTTGCCTTGGCCTCCCAAAGTGCTGGGATTACAAGCGTGAGCCACCATGCCCAGCCTTCTGTAGACTTTTAATTTAGGTTGTAGAGTCATCTCTTCCAGGCTTCCAGGTAATCCAAGTTGAAAATTATACACATTTTTAAATTATGCTACAGTTACTTAAGTGTAAACACAGTAACTTGTATTTTCAGAATAAAGCAAGTGGCTAAGGGCAGCCAGTTTGACTGTGCGTGGCGTGGGGTCATTGCCAGAGTAGTTATTCATTCTCAGAAGTAAAGGTCTGACTTCAGAAGCCACTGATAGCAAAGGGCTGTGGTCTTTCTCTTTGAAGCTCAGCCATTATGCAGCTATTTCTAGTTCTTTCCATTTTGTTGCAATTTATTTTACTGTAATAATGATGCCGTTAGAATTTTTTTTTTTTTTTTTTTTAAGAGGGAGTCTGACTCTGTCTCCCAGGCTGGAGTGCAGTGGCTCGGCTCCCTGCAAGCTCCGCCTTCCGGGTTCACACTATTCTCCTGACTCAGCCTCCCGAGTAGCTGGGACTACAGGCGCCCGCCACCACACCCAGCTAATTTTTTTTGTATTTTTAGTAGAGAGGGGGTTTCACCATGTTAGCCAGGATGGTCTCGATCTCCTGAGCTCATGATCCATTGAGAGTGCCCAGATCAGCTACACCCCAACACCAGGAGCACACTTACAGCCCCCAGTTACAGAGCGTCATGTTGACAAATACTAGATGCTTCAGGAAAAAGATTATTTAACTAGTAACTTTTCTGTAAATCTGAGAACATACATAAAAATAGTCATAGCAGAGAACAGAGATTGTTCATTCCAAAGTGTCCCTAATAGTGAAGACAAGATTGTGGCGGCTCACAGAGGGCTGTGAAGTTTATTCAGATGGCTCAGCAAGGAAAACAAGAGCCAGGAACCAGTAACCCAAGAACATTTATTTGTGTTTTACTTTTAAATATGAAGCCTGTTTTTAAATATATTTATTTCATATACAAAATAATTTAGTACTGTATAGAGATCACTGAAAATAATTGAGTATTTTGATCATTCTGAAACTTAGCTTTGTATGAATAAATTAAGACATTACTGTGAAAAAAACTAGGATTCCTATATTCAACACTTTTTTTTTTTTTTTTCCCCGTAGAGACAAGGTCTGACTATGTTGCCCAGGCTGGTCTCAAAGTCCCGGGCTCAAGCAGTCCTCCTACCTCAGCCTTCCAAAGTGCTGGGATTACTGGTGCAAGCTACCAGGCCTGACCTAAACACATTTATTGAGCACCTACTATGTGCGAAACCCCTAGCCTTGTGCTAGGCATTGAGAATGAAAATGAGAAACAAGACAGACAATGGCTCCTGTCCTCATGAAGCTTATATTCTAGTGTTAGACACACACAACTAAATGGGTATATGTATCATAGGTATAGTGTTTTATAACTTTAACTTGATGTATTGTGAACGTTTGCCCATGACATTTGGAATGTTTCAAAGGATACTTCTAAAGAAAGCAAGCCTATCTCACTTTAGAGTGGTACGCTATGAAAAGTTGGTAAAACACTCTTATGTTTAGAGCCTGTATCAAGGATTAAAAAAACAAGATTTTACACTTGAGTCTCTATTCAATAATATTTTCAGAGCAAAAAGTTATTGTGTTGTTTGAAATATAGTTATTTCTCCAAACATTTGATGTTAGTACAAAATGAGCACAAAAAATGTTTTCCAAAGTCAATTTAAAGAAATATTTGGATTATCTAGGGCCCATTTTCTCCCTCTGCCATTGCCATACATGAGTACATGTCATGTCTGATATATACAAATGGAAAATCAGAAGCAAGCGAAATTATCTTTTTACCTGTTCATATCTTACCAAAGAAATTTGAAATTCATTCCCTTTTTTTTAAAGGGTGGGGTTTTGCTCTCCCAACAAGCCCAGGCTGGGCTCATGACTAGCCTGATCTCGACTCACACCGCAGTCCTGTTTCCCAGGTTCAAGTAGTTCTCCTGCCTCCAGCCTCCCAAGTGGCTACTGAGATCACAGGCATCAGCCACCACGCTTAGCAACTGATTCTGTATTTTGTGTGAGATGGGGTCTTTCCATGGTGGTTAGGCTGATCTCGAACTCCTGACCTCAGGTGATCTGCCTGTCTCAGCCTCCCAAAGTGCTGGGGTTACAGGCATGAACCACCATGCCTGGCCTCATTCCCAAATTTTAACAATCCAGACTCACCTGAAAGACTTGTTAGAACTCAGATTTCTGGGCCTCATGCCCAGAATGTCTGCTTTGCTAGGTTTGGGTTAGGGCCAGATAATTTTCTTGTCAAATAGGTTGCCAAGTAATGCTGATTCTGCTAGTCTAGGGCCCATGACCACTGCTCTGGAGAGTATCTGGTTGAAGAGACCAGTCATATGAACTCTTTACTCAAGAACTGAAGGCCTATGAGCCAGGTGTGGTGGCACTTTGGGAGGTCAAGGCAAGGAGGATATGTAGAGGTCAGGAGTTTGAGACTAGCCTGAGCAACATAGCGAGACCTCATCTCTACAAAAAATTTTTAAAAATTAGCTGGGTGTGGTGGCGCACACCTGTAATCCCAGCTACTCAGGAGGGTGAAGTGGGAGGATCTCTTGAGCCCAGGAGTTCAAGGCTACAGTAAGCCATGGTTGTGCCACTGTATTCTAGCTTGAGCAACAGAGTGAGACCCTGTATCTTAAAAAAAAGACTTTGAAGCCTAACCTTAAATTTGAGAAACTGTTGATTATTGTTTCTGGTAATTGGTGTCATGGACCCTGATTTCTTGGTTTTATTTTGTTTATACAGGATTAATGCAGTATCAAATGGACAAGTCCGAGGTGATAGTTACAGTGAAGGTTGTCTGGGTCAAACAGGTAAATAGGTGCAAACAGCATCTTATTATACATGCTTAAATCCTTAAGATGAGAATTACACATGGAAGTACCACTTTTCTATTTGTTTTAATATATCTATGAGTAACAGCTTATTTTGAATCTATTGTTTTATGTTTTGGGCTTGAAATTGGGAATTAATATATAACATTCTATTTGCTGTGCTTTATTGAGCCGTAGGCAGTGTTTTTATTAACATGTATTTGTGTTAATTAAAGAGGCCCTATCAGAATTCATTTTAGGCAGTCATGACTCCATTTATTATTTATAGCAAATTTTCATAAACATGTTAATGTGATTGGAAAGTTGGCTGTCCTCCTCTGTTAACATAATTTTAATGCATCTTCCTAAGTTCTGGTCATGTAAATTTGAATTTATTTTGCTGCCTGACTTCCCTGAAAGTGAAATATGGTAGCTTTGAGATTTGTATATCACTGAATATGAATTTTTTACTGTATATCTGTGTTACTGTTTGAAAGTACTCTTGGAGGACTTTATTAATTAATTAATTTATTTATTTTTTGAGACAGAGTCTCGCTCTGTTGCCCAGCCTGGAGTGTAGTGGCGGGATCTCGGCTCACTGCAAGCTCCGCCTCCCAGGTTCAGGCCATTCTCCTGCCTGAGCCTCCCAAGTAGCTGGGACTACAGGCGCCCGACACAACACCCAGCTAATTTTTTATATTTTTAGTAGAGATGGGGTTTCACCGTGTTAGTCAGGATGGTCTCAGTCTCCTGACCTCGTGATCTGCCTGTCTCGGCCTCCCAAATTGCTGGGATTACAGGTGTGAGCCATGGTGCCTGGCAGAGGAGGACTTTAAAAATGTGGAAGCATGCTCCATATAAAAGCATATGGAGAATGAGCCTCTAAATATGGTGAAACAGATTTTATGAGATGTTTTACAGGAAGGTTGAGTATAGGTTTTCTTGGTGTAGGCAGTTGGGGAAGTAAGTATATGCACTTACACAGACTAATAAATAATTTTTAAAAATTTATTAGGCCAACCAAGAAGAAAAAGGCCAACAGCCACACTGATGAAGATGTTTAGTGCATCTTCCACTGTTCTTACATTAGACTTTAATGGCAGCTGCACTTTTTTTTTTCTGTTTGGGTTTTATTTTTGAAAGTTAATTTTACTGCCCTACGCGAAACAATTCTGGTAAAATATTATTTCTTTCAAGGTGCTCGCATTTGGCTATTCATTGGTTTCATGTTGGCCTTTGGATCTCTGATTGCATCTATGTGGATTCTTTTTGGTGGTTATGTTGCTAAAGGTAAGAGAAAACATAGGATACAACTTACTTCAGTGGAATACTGGAATTTTGCATTAAAGTTAGTTATTTTTTTTCCTATAGATGGGCCAACTGCTAGCAATGCATTTATATCTGGGGACCCCCCCCCCACCGACAGTGTTTGGTTTTGTTTGTCTTGTATATTTTTAGTGTTCCTTTCTTCAGGCTTTTTTCTTCTTATCCAGAGCCTAGAAGGGATGAGACAGCTCTCTTTGGCTTCCAAAAATCTCAAAAGCAGAACATATATGTTATCTATCTAGTTAGCAGATGTTTCTTTTGAAGAGATAAGAGTCTTATTGTCATCCAGGCTGGAGTGCAGTGGCATGATCATGGCCCACTGCGGCCTCAACCTCCTGGACTCAAGCCATCCTCCCACCTCAGCTTCCCAGGTAGCTAGGGCCACAGGCACATACGACCATACCCAGCTAATGTTTTCATTTTTTGTAGAGATGGGATCTTGCTATGTTGCTGAGGCTGGCCTTGAACTCGTGGCCTCAAGCTTGGCCTAACAAGTTCTGACTTTCAGAATATCTGTGCAAAGCTGTAACATCGCAGAATTGAGATTTATTCAGTTAAGCCTCCCTGGTAATATGATGTCATCTCCTTTTAGACAAAAAAGTAAACTAACATTTAATATAGTTCTGCTATATAAGGCCAGTTTAAGGCAAGCTCAGGAAAAGGTGTACTGTTAGACCCTGGGAGAAATTTCACCTTGAGGGACCATAGGAAAATAGGAAACCCATTTAATGGTTCAGGTGAAATTGCTGTGGCTGTCGTAGTAAAAATACAGTATTAATGATTTATAAAAACTGGACCAGGTTATATATATTTAGCTCTTTTTTTTTCTTTCTTTTTTTTTTTTTTTTTTGAGACAGAGTCTCGCTCTATCACCCAGGCTGGAGTGCAGTGGTGCGATCTTGGCACTGCAAGCTCCGCCTCCCAGGTTCGTGCCATTCTCCTGCCTCAGCCTCCCGGGTCGCTGGGACTACAGGTGCCCGCCACCATTCTTGGCTAATTTTTTTTTTGTATTTTTAGTAGAGATGGGGTTTCACTGTGTTAGCCAGGATGGTCTCGATCTCCTGATCATGATCTGCCTGCCTTGGCCTCCCAAAGTGCTGGGATTACAGGCGTGAGCCACCGCGCCCGGCCCAGTGTAACTTTTCGATTAAAATAATGTTTCCTAAATTTTTATTAAAATTATTTAATCTGATAGACAGGAGTAATAGATATTTCCAAATATTTGTATTATTATTTATTTATTTATTTATTTATTGAGATAGGGTCTTGCTGTGTCACCCAGACTGGAATGCAGTGGCACAATCTCAGCTCACTGCAACCTCCACCTCCCAGGCTCAAGCAGTCCCCCCACCTCAGCCTCCTGAGTAGCTGAGACGATGGGCGCATACCACCAAGCCCTGCTAGTTTTTTGTATTTTTTGTAGAGATGGGGCTTCACCATGTTGTCCAGGCTGGTCTCAAACTCCCGGGCTCAAGTGATCTGCCTGTCTCAGCTTCCCAAAGTTCTGGGATTACAGGTGTGAACCCCTAGGCCTAGCCCTGTGTAATTTATTATTCATGTTCTCAAAATTGTAGAAAATAAAAGAGGGTGGGTGCAGTGCAATCCCAGCACTTCAGGAGGCCAAGGAGGGACTATTGCGTGAGGCCAGGATTTTGAGACCAGCTTGGACAGCATAGGGAGACCTCATCTCTACAAATAATAAATATTTAGCCGAGTATGGAGGCGTGCACCTGTGGTCCCAGCTACTCAGGAGACTGAAGTGAGAGGATCATCTGAGCCTGGGAGGCGGAGATTGCAGTGAGCCATGATCGTGCCACTGTACTCCAGCCTGGGTGACAAAGTGAGACCTTGTCTCAAAAAAAGAGAAAAGAAAGGCTGGGCGCTGTGGCTCACGCCTGTAATCCCAGCACTTTGGGAGGCTGAGGCAGGTGGATCACGAGGTCAGGAGATTGAGACCATCCTGGCTAACACGGTGAAACCCTGTCTCTACTAAAAATACAAAAAACTAGCCGGGCATGGTGGTGGGCGCCTGTAGTCCCAGCTACTCAGGAGGCTGAGGCAGGAGAATGGCGTGAACCCTGGAGGCGGAGCTTGCAGTAAGCCAAGATCGCGCCACTGCACTCCAGCCTGGGCGACAGAGCAAGACTCCATCTCCAAAAAAAAAAAAAAGAGAAAAGAAAAGAAAGAAAAGAAAAATAAGTAATAGTAATTTCAGCACTCTTAAATATTTTGGTTTATTTCTTTTGTTCTGTTTTCTTATGTTTTTAGTTATTATAATTTTTATCCCCCAGTTGCATTTAACATGATATTATAAGTTGTTCTTTTGCTGCTATAAAATCTGTTTTATATGTATCTATAAATAAATTTGTTGCCCAGGCTAGAGTGCAGTGATGCAATCTCAGCTCACTGCAACCTCCGCCTCCCAGGTTCAAGCGATTCTCCTGCTTCAGCCTCCCAAGTAGCTGGGATTACAGGCGCCCGCCACCACGCCCAGCTAATTTTTGTATTTTTAGTAGAGACAGGGTTTTGCCATGTTGGCCAGGCTGGTCTTGAACTCCTGACCTCAGGTGATCCATCTGCTTTGGCCTCCCAAAGTGCTGGGATTACAGGAGTAAGCCACCACGCCTAGCCATATATATATTTTAAAATGTGGTTGGTGCAGTGGGTCACGCCTGTAATCCCAGCACTTTGGGAGGCTGAGGCAAGCAGATCACTTGAGACCAGGAGTTTGAGACCAGTCTGGCCAACATGACAAAACCTTGTCTCTACTAAAAATACAAAAATTACCTGGGCGTGGTGGCACACACTTGTAATCCCAGCTACCTGGAAGGCTGAGGCACAAGACTCTCTTGAACCTGGGAGGTAGAGGTTGCAGTGAGCTGCGATCATGCCACTGCACTGCAGCCTGGGCAACAGAGGGTGACCCTCTCAAACAAAACAAAGAAAAAAAAAGGGAAAAAAATTACCTTTTTAATCATAGGAATTGCATAATACTTGTTCATTATAGAAAACTAAGAATGTAAAAGAACTCAAAAGAAGAAAATGAAATTACTGATAACTCTTTCCCAGATACAACTATTAATACAGAGCCCCTTTTAACCGGAATGTCTTGTATCTCATAATATTAGGCTATTTTCTTGAAAACTTCTGGAGCAAGGTTATGTTTTGAGAATTATTAGCAGATCTATAATTTTATAAAGTTGGCTTTATAACATTTTTAGAAGCCATTGTAGTGGTAATGGTTATTTAACGAGAAATGGTGGTGAAGACCTATGCAAACCATCTGTTATGTTAATCAGATTAACCAAAGCTGTTCTGAAATGAGAAAAATTTGACAGTTCACCTATTTATTGTGCCTCTGTCAGTGAGCAGTCATTGACAATTCCGGTAGAAATTTATGAGAATTTCAACTTCATTTCTAGATACAGTCAGAAAAAAATGTTGCTCCAGCAGTCCTTCCAATCTTAGTTAATGGCTGGCTACTCTATCTTTCCATGTGTTTAGGCCAAAAGCCGTAGATGGTGAAGGCCTGTCAAAGATGACACTTGTCTTCCTCCCATGCCCCACATCCAGTCTATCTGCAGATCCTGTTGACTGTGCTGTAAAATATATCCTGAGTCTAACCACCATTTACCATCCTCCATTGCTACCACCCTGGTTCAATCCATCATAATTTCTCACCTGATTTCCTGGAAGAGCCTCCTAACTGGCTTCTGTTTCCTCTCTTGCCTCCTTTAATCTACCCTCAGCACAGCAGCCAGAGAGATCCTTTTAAAATATGTCAGCTCAAATCACTTTTTTGCTCTCAACCCAGTGGCTTCTCATCTCACTCAGAGTAAAAATCAGAGTCCTCACTGTGACAGCCAGATCTCCACCGCCCAGCTGCCCTCTTTCTTTACCCTTTTCCGGCTCTTCCCTCTTGTGCCTATGTGGCTGTTCCTGTAATACACTGGCATGCTCCCTCAGGGCGTGTGCATGGCTTCTGCCCTCACTTCCTGCGTGTCCTTGCTCCAGTGTCACCTTCTCATGGGGTCTTCCTGGCCACCTGTGTCCGATGTCACACTACACTTCTGTACCTTTCCTGCATTATTTTATCTTCTTTTTATTCAGTATGTTCTCTGGTTCCATGAGGGCAAAAAAAATTGTACCTGTTTTGTTTATTGCAGTATCCTCAGCATTAAATAGGGCCAGCATGCTGTATGCCCCCAGTAAATGTTTGTTAAATGAACGAAGGGAGCTATCATTTACTAAAGCCATGCTAGACTCTGTCACACATTATGTCATTTTAATACTCAAGCCAACCCTGATTCCAAGAAAAATCAATTCTTCCAGGCAGGAAAACTGGTATTTGCCAATATATCTGAATCTAAATGTTTTGAGATCATAACCTTCTGAACACTGCAATTATTTTTTACAGAAAAAGACATAGTATACCCTGGAATTGCTGTATTTTTCCAGAATGCCTTCATCTTTTTTGGGTAAGTTTGTTTTGCATTATCTTACCTTTTTTAAAAAAAAAATAGCTTTCTTTATATCATTTGCTATATTTAGTTGCTTAATTACTCATCCAATACCCCTCCCCCATGATATTTTCATAAAACATGAAGAGTAAGGTTGAAAAGGATATTTTAAATAGATGAGTTGGTTTGCTGCCAACCTTAGGAGCATATATTAATTTTTAAGTTTGCTACCACGCCCCCTTTTAATGAGTGAGTAACTATGATTCATGAAGATTTAGTTACATAACACTGATGATGTTCATTTTAAACTTAGATCTCTAACAGTTGCTTTAAATGAAAGCCTGCCTAAAACCATTTATCCTTAAATTTTGGTTTCTGATATATTTTATAGTCTGTCCTTGATATTGTAGAATTTGTGAGATTTGAGGTGTGGAGGAAAAGCCCATTTTTTATCCTTCCCTTTCAATTACAAATGAAAAGATGATGAAAACCTCTAAAAACTTCAAGGCTTTTATCAATAATCTCTGATGTTCATCTTTCCTAGAAATTTAGGGCCTGCCCTTTACCCATACTGTTCCTCCAACCACTACCCACCCCCTCCAGCCCCCATAACCTACCCCTGTCACTGGCCGAAAAACCCTACAAACAAAATAGCTCAACAGCTCTTAATCCTCTGCATCAGGAGCTTTGTTGTTTTTTGTTTTTTGTTTTTTTGTTTGTTTGTTTGTTTGTTTTCGAGACGGAGTCTCAGTCTCTCACCAGGCTGGAGTGCAATGGCACGATCTCAGCTCACTGCAACCTCTGCCTCCTGGGTTCAAGCAATTCTCCTGCCTCAGCCTCCCAAGCAGCTAGGACTACAGGCACACACCACCACGCCTGGCTATTTTTTTTGTATTTTCAGTAGAGACAGCGTTTCACCATGTTGGCCAAGATGGTCTTGATCTCCTGATCTTGTGATCTGCCCACCTCGGTCTCCCAAAGTTCTGGGATTACAGGTGTGAGCCACTGCGCCCGGCCTGCATCAGGAGTTCTTTTTTTTTAAATAAAAAAAAAAAAGATGGGAGTCTCGCTCTGTTGCCCAGGCTGGAGTGCAGTGGTGTGATCTCGGCTCCCTGCAACCTCTGCCTGCTGGGTTCAAGTGATTCTCCGGCCTCAGCTCCCGAGTAACTGGGATTACAGGCACCCGCCACCTTGCCCAGCTAATTTTTTGTATTTTTAGTAGAGACGGGGTTTCACCGGGTTAGCCAGGATGGTCGTGATCTCCTGACCTCATGATCCACCCGCCTCGGCCTCCCAAAGTGCTGGGATTACGGGCATGAGCCACCATGCCCAGCCAGGAGTTCTTAACCTTTATTCTGTCAGTAGCCTTCTGAAGGTGAGAACTCACCAGATATTTTCATATGCAGGAAATTGGTGTTTTGCATATTTCTGGAAAGAGTCTGTGGCTTTCATCAGATTTTCAAAGAAGTGGCTAATCCAAAAAAAGGCTAGGAATCTGATATATATTATAGGACTTTTCCTTCCCCTTCCCTTCCCACCCACCTCCGAAAAAGAAACAAAAATCCCATGTCTTCTGAAGCCCTCTTGAAATACTAATAGTTGCTCTTCAGAATGAGCCACCAGTTGATATTCACACCTATTCTATTCCATCACCATTTTTGCTATTTTGTAAAATCAGTTTGGAAATAAGAAAAATGTAAACTTAGATGTGACAAGATGCACAGCCTCTTTGGGTTATACCTTGTATCCTATAAGCAAATCGAACTCCAGGTAATGGACACAGTTAGCAGAGTGGTTGTAGCAGATTGCCTGTCGTTATAGTCCATTTGCATTGCTATTTAGGGGTACCTGAGGCTGGGTAATTTAGAAAGAAAACAGGTTTATTTTAGCTCATGGTTCTGCAGGCTGAACAGGAAGCATTAGCATCTGCTTCTGCAGGAAGCTTCCAGTCATGGCAGAAGGCAAAGTGGGAGCCAGCATATCACATGAAGCAAGAGAGGGAGGAAGAGGAGGTACCAGCCTCCTGTAAACAACCTCTCATGTGAACTAACAGTGAGAATTTACTCATCACCAAGGGGATGGCACTAACCTACCATTCATGAAAAATTTGCCCCCTTGGCCAGGCACGGTGGCTCATGCCTGTAATCCCAGCACTTTGGGAGGCCAAGGCAGGTGGATCACGAGGTCAGGAGTTCAAGACCAGCCTGGCGAACATAGTGAAACCCCGTCTCTACTAAAAATACAAAAAATTAGCTGGGCATGGTGGTGCGTGCCTGTAGTCCCAGCTACTTGGGAGGCTGAGGCAGGAGAATCTCTTGAACTTGGGAGGTGGAGGTTGCAGTGAGCCAAGATCGAGCCACTGCACACCAGCCTGGGTGACAGAGTGAGACTTCATCTCAAAAAAAAAAAAAAGAAAGATTTGCCACCATAACTAACACCTCCCACTTGGCTTTAGCACCAACATTGGGGATCACATTTCAACACGAGTTTTGGAGGGGACGCCTGCCATTCTGATTCGTAACAGAATGGTACTCAGCAGCAGCATAGAATTACTATTTCAGAAGTCAGAGTGGACAGATGTCAGTACCAGAGGTGACCATCTGACAGTGTAGGAGGGACTGGTCCTTGGCTCTTGCCCAAGAAACTCTTCAGATTGGAGTTCATATCTTGTGACGAGTATTCTGAAGTTACAGCGTCTCTTTTAAGCTATTTGGACAGTAGAGGCCTCTAATAACCAACTTCAGTTTTTCTTTGTTACAGCAGTAGAGCCGATATTAACTAGAAGAGCAGAGATCTGGGATTACAGGCACATGCCACCATGCCTGACTAATTTTTGTATTTTTTGTAGAGACGGGGTTTTGCCTGTTGCCCAGGCTGGTCTCAAACTCCTGGGCTCAAGCGATCCACCCACCTTGGCTTCCCAAAGGGCTGGGATTACAGGCATGAGCCGCCATGTCTGGCTCATAGCTCCCATTTCATTTGGTGCCTGGGACTGTGCGCCAGCTGCCCCGTAGAGCATGCAGGCAGGCATCTGCACTCTGGCTCATCTAAGGCACCTGTGGGTAATCTGCCGCCCTCGGCAGTTGGCTTCCCAAAGCCTGGCTGTGTCCATTCCCTGCCTACTCATCTCCTAAACATGGCCAGATTCCTCCTTGTTCTGTTAACACCTCAGGTATCATTTTATGCATATAGTTGCCCTCTTGCCTCTTAAATTGAAGCCTTGAGGACAACTGTAGACATTCCCTCACCTAAACCCTAGACCAGGGGTGTCCAATTTTTTGACTTCCCTGGGCCATATTGGAAGAATTGTCTTGAGGCACTCATAGAATACACCAACAATAGCTGATGAGCTTTAAAAAAAAAATCACAAAATCTCATAATGTTTTAAGAACGTTTACGAATTTGTGTTGGGCCACATTCAAAGCCGTCCTGGGCCACATATGGCCTGTGCTTTGTGGGTTGGACAAGCTTGCCCTGGACTTAAGCTCTGTGAGGGCAAATTCCTGTCATACCAGTCTCCTGGGCTTTTCTGGAAGCCCCATGCTTTTTTATGCCTCTTTCGCCTTTGATGTACTGTTTCCTGTCCCCAAAACACCTGCCTTCATCATCCCGCTAGGTCTTGTTCCTACCAATCTCCCATTCAAACTCCTGTTTTTCCACAAAAGCCCATCTCAAATATTACCACCTCTGTAAATCCTTTTCTAACTTATTCAGGGCAACTGAATTCTGTGTTTCTGTGCCCCCTTAATACTTGGTATGTAAGTCTCCTTCCCCAACCACCCCCATGCTTACCACATCGCATTAGCAAGAATGAGAGCAATTTGAGGGCAGTGGCTTTGTATCTTATTTTATAGCCCTGGCACCAAAAGAGTTTGTTGAATGAATTTGATAAAATCAGACCTGTAGGGCCGGGCACGGTGGCTCACGCCTGTAATCCCAGCACTTTGGGAGGCCGAGACGGGTGGATCACAAAGTCAGGAGATCAAGACCATCCTGGCTAACACAGTGAAACCCCATCTCTACTAAAAATACAAAAAAAATTAGCTGGGCGTGGTGGCGGGTGCCTGTAGTCCCAGCTACTTGGGAGGCAGAGGCAGGAGAATGGCGTGAACCTGGGGGACGGAGCTTGCAGTGAGCCGAGATCGCACCATTGTACTCTAGCCTGGTGACAGAGCGAGACTCCCTCTCAAAAAAAAAAAAAAAAAAAAAAATCAGACCTATAATGGTTACATAGTAAACACTGGTTAACTTTTTAAAAGTCACATGTGTCTTCAGTACTCGAAAGTTAAGGTTGTTGGGAATATGGTGGTTAATAGCACAGTTGAACATAATGGAAGAATTCACTACCTTAGAATCAGTTTCTGTTTTGATACGTTTCGTACCAAACTTTCTTCTACAACTCATCAATTCTTTGTTGCTTGTTTCACACCATTCTCGAAATCTCACATATTCTTTTCTCAAATTCAGGAGTCATGTGGTATTTCTTGTTTTATTCACAGAGGGCTGGTTTTTAAGTTTGGCCGCACTGAAGACTTATGGCAGTGAAAACATCCGATTTCCCACAGCACAACATCCCTGCTTGGGTTTGTTTGTTTTTTTACTGCTCACTCCCAATCTTTTGTAATGCCGTTTTCTAAACTTATTTCTGAGTGTAGTCTCAGCTTAAAGTTGTGTAATACTAAAATCACGAGAACACCCTATTTAAACAACAACCAAAAATCTATTGTGGTATTCACTTGATTAACTTATAAAACGTTAAAGCAAACTTTCACATGAATAATTTTTGTCAAATTTTATCATGGCATAATTTGTAAAAATAAAAAGAAATTACAAAAGAAATTATGGATTTGTCAGTATAAGTATTTGTCATATCTGAGGTCCAAAACCACAATGAAAGTGCTCTGAAGATTTAATGTGTTTATTCAGATGTGGTCTCTTCTGTGTCAAATGTTAAATGAAATATAAACATTTTTTAGTTTTTAAAATATTTCATGGTCAAAATTCTTCCTCACTATAATTGGTATTTACTTTTACCAAAAATTTTGTGAACATGTAGTGTTTGAGTGGCTTTTGAGGGTCTCCCAAGGTGTGAGTGGACGTGTTGGAAGAGAGAAGCACCATGGTCCAGGCACCAGGCTCTCCACGTCCCTTCCGTGGGAAGCTCTTCCGCTGTGCCTCCCATTCCAAGGGCAGGAGGATATGACTCAGCCATGACACGTGGTTCTGGTGGGACGCACAGTCACTCCACACCCACCGTTGAAGGAGAGAGGAGGAAAGGAGAGAGATTTGACACTCTGGTCTTACACAGGGGACAATTTCTTTGTAGTTGTTCTGATAATAAACCGGGTTCCATGTTTCATTTCATCTGTATACTGAACCACTAGCCTAATAGACCGGCACGGTCAACTAGAATGACAAACATTAGCTACTGGAAACTCTGGTTGTCTCTTCCTCTTCGAAACTCTTGTCCCCACAGGCTCCCCACCTCTGCAAGATGGGATACGCTCTTCAGAACCACAGTTTGAAATGTCTTTCATAACGTGCTACAATTAGCCTTCAGAATATTTGCTGGGTGATTTAAATGTGTGGGTCTCTTTTCCATGCTAGCGTCGTCATCTGACAGTCTCTATGCTGTGAATATTGCCTGGCCATCAAGACTCTTCTCAAAGAAATAACTTGCTGTCATCCCACACGAACTCCTGATGTTTTTTCTACAAAAGTCCATAAAATGTGAAAATTGGAGAAGATCTTAGAGGTTGAAGTCTACCTTCTCTTTCACACAGGAGGGAACCCGGACCATGGAAATTTAAGTAACTTCCTCACGGTCACAGAACTAGTTTTTTAATCCTCAGGCAGTGCATCCCCCCACCCTACAACTGAGCACAACCTCTTTCCCCACAGTGCAATTCAGAATATGCTCAGGGAATGCCAGCCACCTTGTAAAACTGCTGGGATAAAAGCATGATTCCCACAAGGACTAAGGATCAGTGATTTGTAATTTTCCTGTTTTGTACTATCTGCTTTGCTCATGTAGACAAGAGTTAACTGGGTAGCATACTTTATTAAGCATGAGAAAGAATCTTAAGAATTGTCAATAAAATTAACCCAAAACTTTAATAATGTGTCTGTAACCAAGAAAATATTGATAGCATCATCCTAATGAAACTAAACATTTATTTTAAACTTATTAAATTGACTCTTAAACTAAGTTTTTAGTCTTTTATTTTTTAATATCAAATCTGTCTCTGACCTTGTTTTATTGTACATAAGGAGACTTTGCGGTCATGAGCATTTCTCACGTACAAATGCAGGCAACAGTGAAAGGAAGTTGTCTTGTTTTTGAACAGGCCTTGTTTTTCTTGGATGCTTTTTCTTAAAATCCAACAGCCAAATGAGGAAACTGTAAAAGCAAAACAAATATTTTTATCGCAGATGAACCCACATACTGATTTTAACTTGATTTCTTGAAACTTAGCCTAAATGTCTCATCACAAAGACCTTAGAAATTCTTTAATAAAATCTGAATTGGAAGAGATCTTAGATAGGTAGGTTTTATTTCATACAGTGTTTTACATGGATTGTTGATAAATGGCCATCTGGCTTTTGTTTGAATGCCTCCAAAGACAGGGGACTCACTATTGCCATATGAAGTAGCTCATTCCATTTGGCAGGGAGTTGAGATTGTTAGAAATTTAAACTGCACCTCCCCTGGGCCTAGTTAAATTCTTTAGAGAAGCGTAGAGAAAAAACATTTTTCTTCTGCTTGCCAGTTTTTGTTTTTTTGTTTTGTTTGTTTGTTTGAGATGGAGTTCCACTCTTGTCTCTCAGGCTGGAGTGCAGCGGTACAATCTTAGCTCACTGCAACCTCCGCTTCCCGGGTTCAAGCAATTCTCCTGCCTCAGCCACCCGAGTAGCTGGGATTACAGGCACCCGCCACCATGCCCAGCTAATTTTTGTATTTATTTTTTAGTAGAGACAGGGTTTCACCATGTTGGTCAGGCTAGTATCAAACTCCCAAACTGAGGTGATCCACCCATCTCGGCCTCCCAAACTACTGGAATCACAGGCCTGAGCCACCATGCTCGACCTACATGCCAGTCTTTCAGGTGTTTGAAGAGCCTTCTTAGGTCTCCTTTGGCCATCTCTTCTGCAAGCTGTGCATGCAGTGAATGCTGAAGTGTTGCCACACCACAGCCCAACATACAACATCGCTGCCTGTGGCGTAATTGGACCACGGAACTCTGAAACCGGAAATCAGGGTAGCTAACACTTGTTTGCTAACATTTCATATACATTATCTCCTTTAAGCCCTAACAACCCAGTGAGAGAGTCACTGTTATCTCCATGTCAGAGATGACGAGACTGAAGCTACAAGATCACAGAGCTGGCAGTGGTAGAACCCAGATCTGTCCGACGCCAGAGCACAAACTCGTAGAACATGGGATTTGATCTCATTTTATAAAGGAAGAAACTGAGCCCCAGAGAAGTGACCTGTCCAAGGGCACCAGCCTGCCAGTGGGTGAACTAGGACTGGAATTCAGATCTGCCTCCCAGAACACTGGCCCTCAGCGAGGCCAGGGTAATCTGTTGGCAGGCTGCTGATATGTTTTCCTACTTTACTTTTTCTTCTTTTTTTTTTAATATATATATTTTTTGAGACAGAGTCTCCCTCTGTCGCCCAGGCTGGGGTGCAGTCACACGATCTCAGCTCACTGCAACTTCCCCCCAGGGGTTCAAGTAATTCTGCCTCAGCTTCCCAAGTAGCTGGGATTACAGGTGTGCACCACCACACCCAGCTAATGTTTTTGTATGATTTTGCTTTGCTTTGTTTCGTTTTGAGATGGCATCTCCCTCTGTCCCCCAGGCTGGAGTGCAGTGGCACGATCTTGGTTCTGCAACCTCTGCCTCCCCATTTCAAGTCATTTTCCTGCCTCAGCCTCCTGAATATCTGGGACTACTGGTGTGCGCCACCACACCTGGCTAATTTTTGCATTTTTAGTAGAGACAGGGTTTCACCATGTTGGCCAAGCTGTTCTTGAACTCCTGACCTCAAGTGATCTGCTCACCTCAGCCTCCCAAAGTGTTGGGATTACAGGTGTGAGCCTCTGCGCCCGGCCTGTTTTCCTACCTTACTTTAAAAGCTGGCTTTCCTTGTGTTGTTGGACAAGCATTTGTTGGACCCTTACTGTGTCTCTAGAACATTTATTTGAAATCAGAAGTACGGGTGATAACACTGTAACAAGAGTAGGTTTTTAAAACTTTGCATAAAACAGCAAGAGGGACTCTTAACACACTTTGTTATGTTTTTGTACCAAAACAGTAGTGTTTATATTTCTTGGCAATAAAATCTTTTTTAAAAATAACCTGCAAATACTCAGAAGTCAATGGATAATCTTCAGCACATTGCAGTTACTTCAGAATCCGCCCTACACTCAATCCAATCACTCTACTTCACTCTCAAACTTTCACTGTAGGCATCACTTCCCCACTCAAACCTTTGGGAGTTTCCCATTTGCCTCAAGGATGAAATTGAAGTGGCTCTAGCCACCTTTCAGCCTTTTCACACACTGCCGAGCCAGGTTGCTCATGCTGGTTCTGTTCCCTGCCCCTTGCTTGGAATGCCTTGCACTTCCTGCTGCTTAGCCAAATCCAACACAACTCCATGCTCCATTCTCCCTGACCGCCCTAAGACCTCTCCCTCCTCTCACTCCAGCAGCTACTGCCAGGATTGCTTGTTTCGTTTTACATTATTTGTATTTATTTATTTTTTTTGAAACACAGTCTCGCTCTGTCGCCCAGGCTGGAGTGCAGTGGCACGATCTCAGCTCACTGCAACCTCTGCCTCCCGGGTTCAAGTGATTTTTTTGCCTCAGCCTCCTGAGTAGCTGGGGTTATAGTCGCGAACCACCACACCTGGCTAATTTTTTATATTTTTGGTAGAGACGTGGTTTCACCATATTGGCCAGGCTGGTCTCAAACTCCTTACCTCAGGTGATCTGCCCACCTCAGCCTCCCAAAATGCTGGGATTATAGGCGTGAGCCACCATGCCCGGCTAGAACTTCAGTTAATAACACAATCTTTCATGTGTCTTCTGCTTTCATTAAAAGAATAAACCTTTCCCTTTTTTATTTCAGTTTAATAAACCATGGATTTTATTTCATGCTTAGCAAAGCACAAGGGCTCACTGACATGCATTTCTTAAAACTAATTCTGGCCGGTCGCCTGTAATTCCAGCACTTTGGGAGGCTGAGGCCGGCGGATGACTTCAGCCTGGCCAACGTGGTGAAACCCCATCTCTACTAAAACTCCAAAAATTAGCTGTGGTAGCAGGCACCTGTAGTCCCAGCTACTCAGGAGGCTGAAGCAGGAGAATCGCTTGAACCTGGGAGGCGGAGGTTGCAGTGAGCCGAGATCACACCATTACATTCTAGCCTGAGCTACAAAGCAAGACTCTTGTCTCAAAAGAAAAAGGTAATAAAATAATAAACAAACTGAATTTTTGTAAATAAGTATCTGGTGAGGACCACGGTAAGGAGGATAGGAGATTAGCATATCTGGCTCCTGGAGACCCATAACTATATTAGAATTATCTCTCTGGTACTTCATACCGTGTCACAAATTGGGTAATACATGTAGTGGAATGAATTAGCAAATGAATGAGTGCATTTTAATAAACCATCGGAGGATGAGATGGGTGCCCTTGGGGAGTGGTGAGTGCTGCCTCCCAGAAGTGCCAGGCGTGGTCTGGCCAACCAGTGAAGCAGTGGCTGAGCTGGCTTTAATGTCCTTCCAACCCTGGCAGTCAGTTCCATGAAATTCAGTAAGAGTATTTAAAATGTCTTGTTGGATGGTTTGCAAAGAAATAAAAATTTTTTTAAAAATCACCTCTGGATTTATCAGCTTTGCAAGTTTGCATCCTTGCCTGTTTAATGGGTATTTGGCTTTCAACTGCAAGCTGAGAATGGTACACTGCCGAATAAATGGTCCTACTCAACCACGAGAAAACAAGTCAGAAGATTTCTGGGGGTGGGGTGGGGGTGGAATAACTTTTCTCTAGTAACTGTACTCAACACATATGTGGGGTGTCTTTGGAGCCAAAAGACATCAAATTTCTTCTATGCATTAGTTCTGTCATTTTGGGCAAGTTACTTAATCTCTCTAGGCCTCCGTTTCATCATCTTCAAGACTGAGATACTTAACTTTTTTTTTTTTTTTTTTTTTTCTTGAGATGGAGCCTTGCTCTGTCACCCAGGCTGGAGTGCAGTGGCGCAATCTCGGCTCACTGCAATATCCACCTCCCAGGCTCAAGCAATTCTCCTGCCTCAGCTTCCCAAGTAGCTGGGATTACAAGCATCCACCACCATGCCTGGCTTTTTTTTTTTTGTATTTTTAGTAGAGACAGGGTTTCACCACATTGGCCAGGCTAGTTTCAAACTCCTGACCTCAAGTGATTTGCCCACTTCAGGCTCCCAAAGTGCTGGGATTATAGGCATGAGTCACCTCACCTGGGCGAGATACTTACTTTTATGCAGGGTTGTTGTGAGGATAAAATCAGGTAATGTGGAAAAGCACCTAGCACAAAATCAGAAACTGTAGGCTTGCAATATGATAGCTCTTATGCTCACACATTCCTTCGTGATTGGCTAAATCCCTAGTAATAAACTTTCACATTGATGTGGTGGTTTGTATTTTACAGAATGTTGTTACAGACATTATTACCTCACTTGATCTTTAAAATAACCCACTTTCTTAGATAGAGCAAAGATTACTACTCTTATTTTACCAGTGAAAGAGGTCGAGGAACTTGCCTACATAATACATACATTACATAATATAATACAATACATTATACACTACATTACATAATATATGACATTACAGAATGATGCTAACATCGGGTTTCCTCATTCCAAATGCACACTCTTTCTGGTTTACCTGTTGCTGCAGTGGCTAGTGTTAGATAGGGTTCCTCGGATTTCCTTAATTTATCTAGCAAATTTTTTTCAGAGACGGGGTCTTACTGTGTCACCCAGGCTGGAGTGCAGTGGCAGGATCATGGTTCTCTGCAGCCTTGGCCTCCTGGGCTCAAGAGATCCTCCTGTCTCAGTAATCCCCAGAGTGCTGGGATTACACGTGTGGGCCACTGCACCTGACCTATCCAGCAAATATTTATTGCAACTCAAGTGACTGAGCTGGAGACCTGTCCTGTTTGTGGTATCCTTGGTTGATTAGCGTAGTACTTGGTATAGAATAGTTATTCAATAAATACTTGAGGAATGAATGAATAGATTAAACCAATTTTCTGAGTCCTTTCAATAGAGTACCCTGATTCTGCTAAATAGGCAAGAACCCTTGCAGGGGACAAAGAGAGATTGGCTGTTAGGAGAAGCCAGGAGCTGACAGCTGCAGAGAGAAGCTGATAAAGTCAGTTACATGCAACAACACGGATGATTCTTAGAGTAATCACGCTGAGCAAAAGAAGCCAGACAAAGGGGAGTACGTGCTGCATGATTCCCTTTGTATAACATTACAGAGGGCTGGGCACAGTGGCTCACACCTATAATCCCAGCACTTTGAGAGGCCAAGGCAGGAGGATTGCTTGAACCCAGGAGTTCGAGACCAGCCTAGGTAATACGGTGAAACCCCATCTCTACAAAAAAAAAATACAAAAATTAGCCTGGCATGGTGGCATGCACCTGTGGTCCTAGCTACTCAGGAGGTAAGGGGGGCGGATCACCTAAACCTGGGGAGGTTGAGGCTACAGTGAGCCATGATGGCGTCACTGCACTACAGTCTGGGTGACAGAGTGAGACTCTGTCTCAAACCAAAAAATTACAGAAAATGCAAACCATCTGTAGTGACAGAAAGTAGTTCAGTGGTTGCCTGTGGGTGGAACCAGGTGGATAAGGAGGGAGGAATTTCAAAGGAGCAGGAGGAAGTGTGTGGAAGTGATGAGTGTGCTCCTTGTTTTGATGGTGGTGTTGGTCTCTTGGGTGTACAAATACGTTAAAATGTATCAAATTATATACTTTAAATATGTGCAATTGTTTTGTTTTTGAGACAAAGTCTTGCTCTGTCACCCAGGCAGGAGTGCAGTGGCATGATTTGGGCTCACTGCAAACTTTGCTTCCCAGGTTCAAGTGATTCTCCTGCCTCAGCCTCCCGAGTAGCCGGGATTACAGACGCCTGCCATCACATCTGGCTGATTTTTATATTTTTAGTGGAGATGGAGTCTCACCATGTTGCCCAGGCTGGTCTCAAACTCCTGATCGCAAGTGATCCACCCGCCTTGGCCTCCCAAAGTGCTGGGATTACAGGCATAAGCCACCACACCCGGCCTAAATATGTACAATTGATTGCCAGTTATACCTCAAAAAGCTATTTGAAGAGGAAGAAGAGGAAGGAGAAAGGAGAGGAAGGAGAAGGAAAAGAAGGGGCAGGGTCTCTCCTCAGGTTCTCTCTGCTTGATCCCTCAGGCACAGGTGTCCAGGCCCATAATAAGGCTGCTTCTCTGTCCCTTTAGTGAGCGACATCTTGGATGCTGGGTGGGGCAAACATTGGCCTGGGATTCAGAAGGCCTGGGTTCTGGCTTGGCTCTGCCACTCACAAAGGTACAACACCGGGCGGCAGTCTGACCTCTGTTGGCCTGGACTTACTGTGACAATACAGGTCCCTGCTGGTCCAGCCTACCCACAGCATTGACTAGAGGATGGCCTAAGGGGACACATCAGAGTGCTGCGTGAACTATGAGTAGGTCAAAGGGAGAAGAGTGGGAAGGGGGCAGGGAGTGAGCCCCAACCTTCTTTACCTTCTTTCTAGCACAGTCTCAACAACAAACACTACAATGTAACACGGGACCCTCAGCAGCTGCTGAGTTGTTTGAGCTCTACGTCCCTTTGCTAAGTGATCTCAGACTCCTGTACAACACATTTTTTTGTGCCTGCCTGTTATCATTTATCAAGAGCTGTGTTCAGGACTCAGCCTGGATACTCACACACTGTAAGTTTTTTTTTTTTGTTTTTTTTTTTTTTTTTTGAGACACAGCGTCAGCTCTTGTCGCCCAGGCTGGAGTGCAGTGGCGCGATCTTGGTTCACTGCGGCCTCCGCCTCCTGATTTCAAGCGATTCTCCTGCCTCAGCCTTCCGAGTAACTGGGATTACAGGCATGTGGCACCACACCCAGCTAACTTTTGTATTTTTAGTAGAGATGGGGTTTCAACATGTTGGCCAGGCTGGTCTCAAACTCCTGGCCTCAGGTGATCGCACCACCTCGGCCTCCCAAAGTGCTGGGATTACAGGCGTGAGCCACCGCGCCCAGCCAGCTGTAAGATCTTGGTAAGTCATATCTCCACTCTTAGCATCTGTCAGAAAAGGGGTTGGACTCCAAGGCTTGAGGTTTCTTCCTGCTCTTGCCTTGCGGGGTTCTGCCACCTGAATGTCAAACTATTTGGCTGTGTTGAGGACTGCAGATGGGAAGGGGAAGTGCAGCCAGTGGCAGCTGTCTCGTCCCTGACTGTGAATGAATTTGAGGCATCAGGGAAATGGTGACTTTTGCCACCTCCCCGCCATCCTCCCCCACACACGCATATCATGGATTTGTTCCTCCTCCAGTTCCTCCTGCTGTTCCTTACTTCATTTTTTTTCCATTTTACTCAAAAACAGCAAGTCAACATATATACCCAGGTATGTTTTTAAGTTCACGCACTCAAAATCTATCACATTAACAGGTGACAAATCTTACCTCCCAGAAGGCTTGGTCATCAAAATATTTAGCTACATGAGGTCCTTTCCATATTTTGAGATTTAGAAGCAAACCTGTTTAAATGCATAATGAAATGTTAAAACTTTTGGAGCACAGGATTTTTAATCTCAAGATTAATCGAAATATTGTGTGTCAAAATGACAGTATCTCCATAGAAATCCTTTTTCTCCCACAATTGAAAGACAAATAAAAGGAAGCCCCGTCATTCCTGGACCAGCTTAATTCTGTAGACATTTTATTTTATTTTATTTTATTTTTATTTTATATTTTATTTTGAGACAGAGTCTCGTTCTATCGCCCAGGCTGGAGTACAATGGCATGATCTCGGCTCACTGCAACCTCTGCCTCCCAGTTTCAAGCGACTCTCCTGCCTCAGCCTCCCAAGTAGCTGGGATTATAGGCGCCTGCCACCACATCCAGCTAACTTTTTTTTTTTTCAGTAGAGACAGGGTTTCACCATGTTGGCCAGGCTAGTCTGGAACTCCTGACCTCAGGTGATCCACCCACCTTGGCCTCCCAAAGTGCTAGTATTATAGGCATAAGGCATAGCATCTGGCCAATTCTGTAGACATTTTTTTTTTTTTAAAGAACTGGGAATGGCAGTGCACTGAGCAGTACATGAGAACCACACATCTGATGTCCTTCCCCAGATGGAGTAGAAGGGCCCCCTGAAAGCTGATCCGTGTAAGACATACAGGCTACTACAGAGGGTGACTCCAATTGGGTGCTCCTATAGGTCTGTCTTCTCTGGCTCCAGTCAACTCCCGAGAACCTCAGTTTAAGATTCCACTTGTGTAGTTAGGAAAGTAGCTTATAATATGCTTTGGTGCCTGCCCTTCCTTTTCCCCATCTCTTTAAGTATCTTTTATTTTTTGTTTTTAGGACAGGGTCTCATTCTGTTATCCAGGCTGGAGTGCACTGGCACAATCACAGCTCATTGCAGCCTCAAACTCCCGGGCTCAAGCAATCCTCCCACCTCAGCCTCCCAAGTGGCTGGGACCACAAGTGTGTGCTACCATAACCAGCTCATTTTTTTTTTTTTGTATTTTTTGCGGAGACGGGGTTTCGCTGTGTTGCCCAGGCCGGTCTTGAACACCTGAGCTCAAGTGATCTGCCCGCCTTTGCCTTCCAAAGGGTGCGATTACAGGTGTGAGCCACTGTGCCCAGCCTCCATTTTCCGTCTACTCTCTGCCCAGATAGCTTGGCCATATGTATTCCTCCAGCTTCTGGAAGTTGGCTGAATTTCACGGGACACATGGAATGAGTGCTTCCTTTCACAGGAAGCAAGGAAATGCTCCTGATAGATTTATCTGTGTATTATTAAGGATGATCAGTTCCAGCGTGGTTAACGTGAATGGGCGAGTGCTTAGTGAGATTCAAATTTCCCTTTCGCGGTGCTTCCCTTAGGTGATATTGGCATGCAGGGTACCACCAGCATATGACGCAGTTAGCTTGAATTACTCAGTAATGATCTCTGGCACCTGCATGAATTTTGCAGATAGCTGAGGCTTACTCATCACTGAGGAATATCTGTCTAAAATATATTTTGTCTTCTGAGACAACACTAAACATATTTAGACTTTTTCTAAAAAAAAAAAAATCAGAACTATCACTAGGAATACCCACTCATAACGTGCCATATAATGTGGAAAAGGTGTGTAGCCATGGAGGGTTGTTGGTCTAATCTCTCAGCAGCCCAAGCGTTTTGTGTTCGTGTGTCCAGTTTTAAGAATTTCTCGGCCGGGCGCAGTGGCTCACGCCTGTAATCCTAGCACTTTGGGAGACCAAGGCGGGCAGATCACCTCAGGTCGGGAGTTCAAGACCAGTGTGACCAACATGGAGAAACCCTGTCTCTACTAAAAATACAAAATTAGCCGGGCGTAGTGGTGCATGCCTGTAATCCCAGCTACTCAGGAGACTGAGGCAGGAGAATCACTTGAACCCAGGAGGCGGAGGTTACACGGTAAGCCGAGATAGTGCCACGGCACTCCAGCCTGTGCAACAAAAGCAAAATTCTGTCTCAAAAAAAAAAAAAAAGAATTTATCTTCTTCTGTTAGGCTCTTTGCTTTCACTTCTAACTTCTGCTGGTGTACTTTACCTCTAGAAACCTAGCCCACCTCTAATCTGCTATTTCTAATCTACCTGAGCTGAGAAATCCAATAACTATGCTTGATAGGATTGTTTCTTAAATAAGTACAGACAGGCTCCAAATAGAGAGGTCAATTAACAAGTTAAATGCTTGGCTTCTGGGAATCCATTTGGTGCAATTTTGGCTGCTTGAGGGAATTTTTCCCCCTTCCATTGTCCAAGTTGTTTTGTTTCCTTTTCTGAGATAGGGTCTCACTCTGTTGTCTAGGCTGGTATGCAATGGCACGATCTCAGCTCACTGCAACTTCTGCCTCCAGGCTCAACTGATCCTCCCATCTCAGCCTCCGGAGTAGCTGGGACTACAGGTGTACCACCACATCTGGCTAATTTTTTGTATCTTTTGTAGAGATGGGGTCTCACTATGTTGCCCTGGCTGGTCTTGAACTCCTGGCCTCAAGCTATTCTCCTGCTTCAGCTTCCCAAAGTGCTGGGATTACAAGTATGAGCCACCCAAGTTGTTTTTAATCACCGGTTCGCTAATGTCAAAAACAACATATAAAGAGGAAAGCCTGTTGGTCTTAACTCTTAAAGGAACAATATGATTGTCTTTTCCTCTGTTCATCTTTTTTGACTCCAG
Organism: Papio anubis; assembly: GCF_008728515.1. NCBI lineage: Eukaryota > Metazoa > Chordata > Mammalia > Primates > Cercopithecidae > Papio > Papio anubis. Next base: position 23,664,775 of record NC_044976.1, read on the forward strand.
TGAAGCATAAGACCCCTAGGGCCAGGCGCGGTGGCTCATGCCTGTAATCCCAGCACTTTAGGAGGCTGAGGCAGGCGGATCACGAGGTCAGAAGATCGAGACCATCCCATAACACGTGGTGTCCTCGCCTCTACTAAAAATACAAAAAAATTAGCCGGGCATGGCTGGCGCCTGTAGTCCCAGCTACCGGGAGGCTGAGGCAGGAGAATGGCATGAACCTGCAGAGCTTGCAGTGAGCTGAGATCAAGGCCACTGCACTCCAGCCCGGCACAGAGCCGAGACTGGGCTCAAAAAAGACTCAGCCTCAAAGACCAGAATTCCATAAGACAGAGTACAAGTCAGCACCACTTTGAACATACCAGTGATAACAGTGAACAGTGTGATTCCCGGGATAGAGTTGCCAAATAAAATGCAGGATACCCAATTCATTTCGAATTTAAAAACAGACACCTTGCAGTTTTGCTAAATCCGGCAGCCTTTCCCAGGGTTGGATTGCCAGCTGCCACGAACTGAACGTTAACTTACGGAATTAACTCTACTCCGCCTCTGCTTCTTCACACAGACTCTGCTAAGGCCCAACATTGGTATATTAAAGGAATTCTAGCCAATCTCATGCTCAAAAATTACCCAGGTAACTCCAAAAAGTACCTCCATATAGTTTGTTAAAGCTGGAAGGAAGCCAGCTTAGTTATTATAATCCTTTCATTTTACAGAGAAGCTAACCAAGGCTCAGAAGGAGTGAAGTGACATGCCCGACGTCACACAACTCATAGTGTCTTATGTCATTTGTCTCTTATTTGGCATCCACCTCCTGCTTAGGGACACATATATGGGTGTCTAACCAATAAAAGATGTTTGCTTATAGAATAAAGGTGAACAGTTCTGGATGGAATGTATATTTTCTTTCTTTTTTTCTTTTTTTGAGACAGTCTCACTCTCGCCTAGGCTGGATGGCAGTGGTGCAACCTCAGCTCATTGTAACCTCCACCTCTTGGGGTCAAGCCATTCCCCTACTTCAGCCTCCCAAGTAGCTGGGACTACAGGCACATGCCACCACGCCTGGCTAATTTTTGTATTTCTGGTAGAGACAGGGTTTTGCCATGTTGGTCAGGCTGGTCTCAAACTCCTGACCTCAGGTGATCTGCCCGCCTCAGCCTCCCAAAGTGCTGGGATTACAGGCGTGAGCCACTGCTCCCGGCCTGAATGTGTTTTTTCTTTTTTTCTTTTTTCCTTTTTTTTTTTTTTTTCCAGACAGAGTCTCGGCTCACTGCAATCTCTGCCTCCCGGGTTCAAGCAATTCTCCTGCCTCAGCCTCCCAAGCAGCTGGGATTATAGGCACCCGCCACCACGTCTGGCTAATTTTTGTATTTTTAGTAGAGACGGGGTTTCACCATGTTGGCCATGCTGGTCTCGAACTCCTGACCTCAGGTGATCTTCCCAGTTCGGTCTCCCAAAGTGCTGGGATTACAGGTGTGAGCCACTGCAAATAGCCACATAGCCACATATTTTCACCTGGCCTATAAGTAAAACTGACTAATTAGCAACTCCCCAAGATTTTTTGCTGTTCTATTGTATTGCAAGAGCAGAAACATACTTTACTCCTTTGTTGAAAGATCTCCAGTGGCTTCCCATCTTTTATAAGGGCCTGCTCCTCGCTACCATTCTGCCCTCAACCCCTGCCACTCCTTCTCACTCCATTCACACCAACCACACTGGTCTCCTTACTGTTCCCTCAACACACAAAGCATGCTCCTGCCTCAGGGCCTTTGCACTTGCCATCCTATTTTCATGGAAGGTTCTTCCCCTAACTAAATGCATGGCATATCTCCCTCCTCTTCACTGGGGCCTCTGCTTAAAAGCCAACTACTCAGATAAGCCCTCCCTGACCACCCCTCTAAAAGAACACCCCATCCCACACTGACTCTATGTCTCTCTAGTTTGCTCTGTCTTCACAGCCACTTATTACCATCTGACATAGTAGACACTTATTTGTCTATTTATTGTTAATACTTTCCCCCACTAGAAGGTCAGTTCTATGAAGTCAGAGAATTTGTTTTGCTCACAGCTGTGTCCCCAGTGCCTGGCTCATAGTGGATATTGAATAAATATCTGTTGAATAAAATAGTATTATGGGTGTCCTCAGAAATAAAAGGTAGGCTTTTGTGTGTAAGGATTTTCTCAGGCTTCTGTGCAAAACTGAGTGTGATCATCAGCCCTGGGTTCAAAAGTCTGCAATGTTGCCACTCACCCTACTTATAACCTCAGGGATGTCCCTTCCCTTCCCTGGCCTCACAGTCCACATCAGCAGCAGGTGACCTCTAAGGACCTTTCCAATTATGAAATTATGTGATCCTCAGGGAAGGAGATGGGCCACAAATACATCCAGCCACATGGCAGGGTGTGCTCTGGATGTAGGTGCTATGTCCTGGGCAATGGTGGAAGAAAGGTGGCCTCACACTGACCTGTCAGGAGACCAGATGTGATACTCATCGCCATGGCCAAGCTGAGTGTCCCAGTGCTGAGAAGGACCTGGAAGCCGATCCTAGAAATGACAAAGCAGAGGTGGTCACTTGGGCATCAGGCAGCAGAGGTCATCAGGGACAAAAAGGACTGTTGGTGTCAGTAGTGCCATTGCCAGGAAGGGCCATGAGGAAAACAAGGGTCCTCTTCCTAGCTGGTACATTCCCCTGTCATTTTCCCCAAAAGCCATGCAGACCTGTGGGAGGGAGAGAGGGGAAGGAGATTCCAAGATCGTCTGTGGCTTATTTTAGTTCTCAGCACCTTGTGGATAATGAACCAGACCAGGAGTCAGAAAACCCAAGCTCAAGTGCCAGCTCTGTCACTGACTAAGTGCAAGACCCTGGGCAAGTCCCTTAACTTCTCAGAGCCTCCAGTTTTCTCTCTCTCTCTTTTTTTTTTTTTTTTTTTTTGGTTGTTGTTGTTGTTTTGTGAAACGGAATCTCACTCTGTCGTCCAGACTGGAGTGCAGTGGCACGATCTCGGCTCACTGCAACCTCTGCCCCTCAGGTTCAAGCGATTCTTGTGCCTCAAGTAGCTGGGACTATAGGCACATGCCACCATACCTGGCTAATTTTTGTATTATTAATAGAGATGGGATTTCACCATGTTGACCAGGCTGGTCTCGAACTCCTGACCTCAAGTGATCTGCCCACCTCAGCCTCCCAAAGTGCTGGGATTACAGGCATGAGCCACCACGTCTGGCCAGCCCCCAGTTTTCTCATCAGGCAATTAAAGATGAAGGTTCTATTTCTCTTGGGGCAAGGTGGGTGGGGTAGAGCTTGGCTTTCAGACCCATCTCCCTGCCCATCCTTACCCCTTGAACATACTTCCAGGACCTCTCCCCTTCAAGGCAACCCCAGGGGTTCAATTCAAAGATTATTACGGGGGCCCTTGGATGCTAAATGTGATTGTGCCAGGGTTCAGCCTGCACCTGGGAACTGCCTTCACTGCAGCCCCACGGATAGTTGTACACAACAAGCCAGTTTTTTAAGCCTTTCCTATTTCTTGTCTCAACAGGTGGGCAGCTCATCTTCTCATTTTTAAGACAAAGCAAAGCCCCAAGCCTGCAGCCTCGTGGGGTGGACCCCTCTTGTATGTCATTTGGTTATCTTACCTGTCTTTACTGATTGTTCCTTATAAAGTGGGGGAAATAATGGCAATTCCTACTTCATGAGATCATGGGGGAGTGGAGAGAATTGAAAAGAACTACCCTGAGACTAGAAAAATAAATTAAAAAGATAGAAAGAGTTGCCACCCTGCTGCTCAAGTAGTGAGTGCAGATATCAACAACTACCTGCCCAACCATTCAGGCAGCCATCCCCCCATCCGCATGGCAAGCTCCAGGCCCTCATCTTTGCCATCTTTGTATATCTTCAATAGTTTGCTTCCTCTCCAGCACCAAACACAGTTCAGGTTATCAAAACCTCAGGGAAATGTTTATTGAATGACTGAAAAATGGAGTCAATTACTCAATTCATTGATCTAATATTAAGTGATTTTTAGAAAAAATTCAGGGGGACATCTGCATGACCTTGCAAAATTTCTTTTTTTCTTTTTTTTTTTTTGAGTTGTGAGTCTTGCTCTGTCACCAGGCTGGAGTGCAGTGGCGTGATCTCAGCTCACTGCAACCTCTGCCTCCCAGGTTCAAGCTATTCTCCTGCCTCAGCCTCCCAAGTAGCTGAGACTACAGGCATGAGTCAGCCACCAGGATGATCTTGATCTCTTGACCTCGTGATCTGCCCGCCTCAGTCTCCCAAAGTGCTGGAATTACAGGCATGAGCCACCACGCCAGCTGCAAAAATTCTTAAACAGGACATAAAAGAACTAAACATAAAGGGAACAATGATAAATTGGACTATATTAAAATTAAGAGTCTCTCTTGTTCAAAAGACACCATTAAGAAAGTAAAAGGTGGGCTGGGCACGGTGGCTCACAACTGTAATCCTGGGACTCTGGGAGGCCAAGGTGGGCCAAAGTTGAGGCCAGGAGTTCAAGATCAGCCTGGCCAACATGGCAAAACCCTGTCTCTATCAAAAATTATTTCGTCTATACAAAAGTTAGCTGGGCATGGTGGCATGTGCCTGTAATCTAAGCTACTCAGGAGGCTGAAGCATGAGAATTGCTTGAACCTGGGAGGAAGAGGTTGCAGTGAGCTAGCGCCATTGCATCCCAGCCTGGGTGACAGAGGGAGACTCCTTTTCAAAAAGAAAGAAAGAAGGAAAAAGGTAACCCACAAAGTGGGATTCATATTCAGGATACGTAAGAAATTCCTACAAATCAATAAGAAAAAGACCAAACACCACCATAGAAAATGGGCAAACTAACTTGAATAGACATTTCACAAGAAAAGATATTCAACTGTCCAAAATCAGATGAAAAGTGCTCCATTTAGTTAGTTATTAGAGATAGCAAAATTTAAGCAACAGGTTTGATTCCTAAATGACTAATCATAAAGCAGGAAAACACCAAGTGTTGGCAAAATGTGGAGTAAAAGGAGCTTCTGGGGATTAGATTGGCACAAACTACTAGAGAAAATTGTTTAGCAGTAGCCACTAAAGCTGACTGTGTGAATACTGTATAATTCAACAATTTCACGTCTAGGCATATAATCAATGGAAGTGCATTCGTGTGTTCCAAAAATAAAAGTGCTAGAATGTTCATAGGAGCAATACTAGAATATTCCTAATAGCTCCAAACTGGAAACTACCCAATCTTCCTCAATAATGGATAAATAAATTCTGCTGTATTCACACAATGGCACACTTGTTCCAACTATCTTTTCTCAGATTCTCTATTTGTCTACTTGGCATTCATTTATCACGGGGCCACACTAATGGCCAAAGTTGTTTATCTCATTTTCTTGCAAGTCAGCTTTCTCAGGCATGGGAAATTCATAAACCCCTCAGCTACAAACTCCAACATAAGTGTTTTCACTTCCTGGCCATTAGTGGATGCCCTCACCCAGTTACTCTCCCACCACTCTTTTTCATAAAGGCGTAGTCCCAGTTCCCCCTCTCCTTCTGCTGCCTGGTCCCTGGGTGATACAGTTTTGTGTAGCCCTGCATGATGTGTTCTGCCTCTTATTTACAGGGGAACTGTGAACAACAAAACTTTCCTTCCAATAATACTAGAAGAAAATGTCACTCAGTCACCTTTATAAATTAAGACCCAAGCATAACACAACACTATATCCCAGTGGAAAAAGGGTACAGCAATGCTTAACAACCTGGATGAATCTCACAACTACAATGTTGAGTAAAAAAGCATACAAAAGCACAGACTTACTGTATGATTCCATGTATATTATCTCAGTTCATTTTCGGTTGCTATAACAGAATACCACAGAATGGGTAATTTATAAAATAAGTATATATAGCTCATGGTTCTGGAGGCTGGGAAGTCCAAGAGCATGCTGCTGGCATCTGTTGAGGACCTTCTTCTTGTGCCATAACATGGCAGAGGGTATCACATGGCAAGAGGGCAAGAGCATGTCAGTTCAGGTCTCTCTTCCTCTTGTAAGCCACCAGTCTCATCACAGGGGCCCCGCCCTGGTAACTTTATCTAATCCTAGTTACCTCCCAAAGACCTCACCTCCAATTTCATCAACACATGAATTTAGAAATTAAGTTTCCAACACATGAAATTTGAGGGATGCATTCAAACCAGAGCATTCTGCCCCAGCCCCCAAAATGCATGTCCTTCTCACATGCAAAATTCACCTCAATAGCCCCAAAGTTTTTTTTTAGAGATGGGATTTTACTCTATCATCCAGGTTGGAATGCAGTGGCATGATCATAGCTCACTGCAGCCTCAAACTCCTGGGCTCAAGTAATTCTCCTGTCTCAGCCTCCTGAGTAGCTAGGACCACAGATGTGTGCCACCATATCCAGCTACGTTTATTTAATTTTATTTGTAGAGACAGAATCTCACTCTGTTGCCCTGGCTGGAATGCAGTGGCATGACCATAGCTCACCGCAGCCTCAAACTCCTGGGCTCAAGTGATCCTCTCACCTCAGCTTCCTAAGTAGCTAGAACTACAGGCACATGCCACAATGCCTGGCTAATTTTTTTATTTTTATTTTTTTGCAGAGACAGGTCTCACTATGTTGCCCAGGCTGGTCTTGAACTCCTGGGCTCAAGCAATCCTCCCACCTCGGCCTCCCAAATCACTGGGATTACAGGCATGAAACACCACATTTAGACAACCCCCAAAGTCTTAACTTGTTCCAGCACCAACTGAAAAGTCCAAAGTCCATGGTCTCATCTAAATCAGATGTGGGTGAGACTTAAGGTACAATTCATTATGGGAGATTCCCTCTGGCTGTGAGCCTGTAAAATCAAAACAAGTTATCTACTTCCAAAATACAACAGTGGAACAGGCATAGGACAGACATTCCCATTCTAAAAGGAGAAAGAGGCAAGGAAAAAAGGGTAACTGGTTCCAAGAAAGTACAAAACCCAACACAGAAAACAACATTAAACCTTAAACCTTCAGAATGATCTTTTACTCTATGTGCCACCTCCTGGGCACACTATGAAATTTGGACCCCCGAAGCTTTGGGGAGCCCTGCCCCTGTGGTTTTGCTGGGCTCTGCCCATGCTGCAGTTCTCACAGGTTGGAGTCTCATGCCTGCAGTTCTCCCAAGGTGGCATTGCACTATGATAGCTCTCCCGTTCTGGGGAATTGGCAGTGGCCCCACCCTTGTAGCTCCACTAGACACTGCTCTGCTAGGGGGCTCTCTGTGGTGGCTGTTCATAGCATCCTTTGAAATACAGGTGGAAGAAGGCAATGCCCCCTCAGCTTTTGCATTCTGCACACCTTCAAAATTAGTGCCATGTGGATGCTGCCAAGCTTTATGACTTTTACCTTCCACATCACACCTGGGGCCACTTGAGCCACAGCTGGGATGGCTGAGGAATGCTGCACCAGAATGTGGGGAGCAGAGACCAAGGCAGCCTGGGCAGCAGCTGCCATTCTGCCCTCTTAAAACTCTGGGCCAGTAACAGGAAGGGCAGCCTTGAAGATCTCTGAAATGCCTTTGGAGTTTTTCTCCCTTGTCCTGATGAACGGCCTCTGGCTTTGTTCTATGTGTACTAATTTTCTTATGAATCGGTAGCTTGGTCACATCCTCACTTTGTTTTCTCAGCTGAAAATGTTCTTTCATTCTCTACAACATGGCTGACCTACACAATTTTCTGCCTTCCATAAATCACTCTGGCACAGATGAAGTTCAGCTAAGATCTTTGCTTCTTTATAAAAAGGATGACCTTTGCTCCAGTTTCCAACACGTGGTTCTTCAGTTCCACCTGAGACCTCATCAGAATGGCCTTTACCAGTCACATTTCTATCAGCATTCTGATCTCAGTGACTTAAGTAACCAGTAAGAAGTTCCAGACTTTCCCTAGTTCTGGGGTCTTCTTTTAAGCCCTCACCAGAACTGCAGAACTGTCTTTAATGCTCCATTCTTTTTTTCTTTTTTTTTTTTGAGATGGAGTTTCACTCTTGTTGCCCAAGCTGGAGTGCAATAGCACGATCTCAGCTCACTGCAACCTCTGCCTCCCGGGTTCAAATGATTCTCCTGCTTCAGCCTCCTGAATAGCTGGGATTACAGGTGTGCACCACCACACTCAGCTAATTTTTTGTATTTTTAGTAGAAATGGGGTTTCACCATGTTAGCCAGGCTGGTCTCGAACTCCTGACCTCAGGTGATCCTCCTGCTTCAGCCTCCCAAAGCGCTGGGATTACAAGCTTGAGCCACCATGCCTGGCCTAAGCTCCATTCTTCACAATACAGGCTTTTTCTAGCCTGCTCAAAACTCTTCCAACCTATTCCCATCACCCAGTTCCAAAGCCACTTCTACATTTTTGGGAATCTGTTACAGCAAAAACTCTACTTCTTGCATTAACTTTCTTTCTTCGTCCATTTTCTGTTGGTATGACAAAATATCAAACTGGGCAATTATAAAGAAAATAAATTTATTTAGCTCACAGTTCTGGAGGCCGGGAAGTCCAAAAGCATGGTGTCACCATCTGGTGAGGGCCTTCTTGCTGTATCGTAACATGGAGAAGTCATCACACGGTGAGAGGGCAAGAGCATGCCAGCTCAGATTTCTCTTTCTCTTCTTCTTAGTCACCAGTCCCATCATACCTCACCCCATGAGCTTGTCTAATCCTAATTACCTCCCAAAGGCCATTCCTCCAAATACCATCAACATATGAATTGAAGGATTAAGTTTCCAGCACATGAAATTTGGGGGACACATTCAAACCATCACATATATAATGTACAAAAACAGACAAAAACTGACTGATGCTGTTAGAAGTCAGGTTAGTGGTTATCCTAGAATGAGGCATGAAGAGGTTCTGGGTGTTGGTTATGTAGGGATATCAGAAGATTCATCAAATGGTACTTGTATGATATCTGTACTTTTCTGGATATAGCTTATACTATACAAGTTGGGGTTGTTTTTTGTTGTTTTTTAAGTAATAAGTGGCAGAATAAAGGATAAACCCAAATCTGCTGACTGCCACCCCACAACTCATTCTATATGATGCTGTCTGGAAAAAGAAATGAATGAAGCAGAAATCCATCACCATGATAACAGTCTCCCTGCACGGGGTCTTTCCTGGCCAGACCTCACTCAACACACGTCCTCATAGCAGCCCTGTGAGTGAGCTATTAGTGTCCCTATTTCACAGAGGGCAAGTTCAGGTTAGGGAAGTGAACCAAGAATTCCAATGTTTTGTGGCTTGGAATGGGTGGCTCTTGGGATTCAAACTAGGCAGGCCTGTCCACAAAGCTTGGCCAGATGCTTCCCAGATTTCAGCATTTGAGGACAACATTCATGAATTTAGCCATATTGGCATTCCAGAGATGCTATTTAAATTTTTTTTCTCCAAATAGACTTATTTTTACATTTAAATAAATGAATTTAAAAGAAAACTGTGTTACTAGCTTAAAATGGAAGGGAAATGGGAGGTAGCTGCAAAAAGAGATATAATGAAAACAAAATGTTGCTAAAATCTCTCCCAGATATGGCAGCCTGAGGTTTTCTCTGCTATTCAAAAGAGTGGTTAACAAGAGCTAGAAGGGTACAGAGATTCTCAGCCTAAGTGGGGACTTTCTTTTCTCCCTGATGTAATCAGAGGATTGAGAATTGAAAAAGAATATCTGCACCTCATGATTCAATGCCATTTCAGTGTGCCTTCCCATCACTTAAAAATCCCACAGTTTGTGAGAAATGCTCCATCCTGGCTCTGATCACAGCATCTGACTCAATCACATATGCTCATCTGAATAGGAAATTGGGAAATATTGTTTGTGGAATTAATACAAAGTTAACTGACTTGCCCAATGCCACCAAGTAGCTAATCCACAGTTCCTATTAAGTGTTCTGACTTTGCCCTTAATCCTCTCTCCATCTTTCCATTACATAGAGATGTCCTCATACTGATGCAGCATCACTCATCATAGAGAAAGGGGCTATGTTCTGTTGCTAAATCTGCACAGCAACCCTGTGACACAGGTCTTATTTTCTCATTTTACAGATAGAAAACTGAGATTTAGAGAATTTGAGTACCATGACCAAGGCTGCAAGGCTGGCTTCACGCCTGGTGAAGCCCACACCTTTTACTCTCAGCAGACCAAAGGCCTCTGGATGAGAGATCATCAGTCACTATGCCCTTCCCTTTGCCTGGGTCCTGCAAAGGCAAGAGGATAACTGCTTCTTGGTCCTCAACTCACTCACCCTGATGAGAGTTGACTTGCAGAGATGTGCTGGAGCCAGTTCCCATAGGCTCAGTGGGCTGATTGTTCTCATCTCTTCCCAAGTCCATGTGCAGTGATGTCTCCTTGACAGCTTGAACTCAGTCATGTGGGAAGCGTTTGTACCATAGAAATTGCAAGTGTTACCAATCAAGGCTTTATCTTCTTGGAGAGCCAGTTGTTAAGTTAATCCTTTACCAGCAAACCACTGATTGGTTTTTTCTTTTTTGGCTATAGGTAAGTGGTTCTAAAACTTGAGCTTGCAAGAGAATACCTGTGAGGCTTGTTAAAACATGAACTGCTAGGTCCCACCCCCAGATTTCTGACTGGGTAGGTCTGAGGTGGGGCCACAGGTAGGGCTTGCATTTCTAACAAGCTTCCAGGTGACGCAGGCGCTGTGGAGAACCAATGCTTCCAGAGAACCACAGAATCATAGAATTGGGGATCTAGACAGCCCACAAGCAGAATTTAGCCACACAGTGTTACTAACAATCTTGAATTTTCCGCCAGTACTTGGGAGAGCACATGCAAAACTCTAGATTTCAAGCTTCTCTTGAGAAGTCATTGGATCCGGCAACACTGAGCCTGGGTCCCTGCACTGTGATGGTGGGTGCGAGCTGAAGAGCTCCCTTCCTTCACGGGCTTTTTTTTCCTAACCTCCCCTGCCTGTTCTCTACAGGCATCCGAGTGGGACCTTGCTAGGTCAAGTCCTCATCTTACGGAGGGGAACTCTCAGGCCCAGAGGGAGGAAAGCTTCTGCTTAGAATTGCAGTTATTAAGACAGTGGCAGACACATCACTGGAACCCATGACAGAGGCGCCTTGCTTCACACAGGTCATCCCCTCCTCACCCCAAGCAAGGATGTCTCACCCACTGTTATGTGATCCCTATAATTTGGGGCTATGGTTGTCTCTGTATAAGGCATCCAAGAACCAGAAGGAACCCCAGCACCTCCATGATTTCTCTGAGACACCTCCAAATACATCAGCTCCTCATCACCTGCTTCAGCCATTTTTACAGCCAGGTTCCAACCCAGTGATCTTGGGCAGATAACTTCTCCTAAATATCATTTCTTAGAGTCTGAGAATACCTCAGTAGGCAGTTGTGAGAATTCAAGGAGATAACACATATAATGGTTTTTAGCCTAATGCTCAACACTTATAAAGCAGTCAATAACAGTAGTAAATGTTATCAGTGAATATGATTATCATCAGGCTATCAGTTCATCTTTAAAAATCCATCCCTATATTGCACCCAATTCACTTTTTCATTTTATATAAGCCATGTCCAGAAAATATTCACACAACATCCAGGAGGTAATGGCCAGGGCTCTGGTGTGTCAAACTGACCATTGCTGTCCACTGTCTAGGGGCCACAGGACCTCCCTCTGGTCTGGAGGCCCACATTCCCACCTCACAGTGAGACCTCAGCCAAAGTCCACCCCTCTCTGGGCCTCAGGGACGGGCTGTGCTTAGCATGTTCCTGCATTCACTTGTTAAATCCAGTAGCATCCCAATAGCCCTATGAGCGGAGACAGTATCATTATCTCCATTTACAGTGGGGTGACTGAGGCCGAGAAAGGTTAAGCCGCGTGCCCAGCTAGTACGCAGTGGGAGCAGGTCCACAGCAAAGCTCTGCATCATGACCTGAACCACAGTCTTAATTGGCTTGGGCCTATTTGACCTGCTCTGTCTTTGTGGGGTCTCAGATTTCGCGCCTTTGTCCTACACCTAGGCTGCCCTATTTGGAAAGAAGAGGTGGCCTGGAGAGGTGATAAATCCATCCAAGGTAGGGGCTGGGCAGAATTTCTGAATAAATCAGCCAACAAACATTTACTGAAGCCAACTGAGCACCTGGCCCTGAATGCACACGCCCCAGCTAAGGACTCTGCGCACATTTCTTCCTGAGTTGGAGGGGAGTGCTACGGGGATGGCGGGTAAGCCCAGTGACCCACATGTTACTGCTGGCCCAGACGACACGAAGCGCCATCAGCACAATGCAGGTGATCTCTCCAAGCAGACCCGGCAAGCCGAAGGTGTAGTGCACGCTGTGGCTCTCGTGAATCCCCAGCACTCGGTTAAAACACACCTGTGGACAAGTGTTAATATAAGCAGATTGGCAGGTGAGACCCATATTCCCTACCCACCCCTTTCACACACCCTTGGCATCTGGGGCCACCAAAGGGGGATGGGCACTAAGGCTCAACTTAAAGAAGCCCTTCTCAGATTGAATGTGCACTCACATCATCGGGGAGTTTGTTGAAATGAACAGTGGGCTTTAGTGGATGTGGGGTGGGGTCTAAGAGCATTTCTAACAAGGTCCCAGGTGATGCCAATGCTGCTGGTCCACGGGCCACACTTTCAGTAGCAAGGGTCCAGTGTAGGCACTATGCACAGTTTCAGCTGATAGTTCCTTGTGATGGGGGCTGCCCTGTGCACTGTGGGATGTTAAGCAGCATCCCTGGTCTCTCCCCACTAGCTGCCAGTAGCAGCCCCCACCCCACTATGTCAACCAAGAATGCCTCCAGACATTGTCAGATGTCCCCTGGGGGTGACCGAGACCCACTGGTGTAGCCCAAATTTAAGCACCATTCCAAAGACAACACAGCTGGTTAGAAACAAAGCATGAGGCCACACCTCCAGATCCCCATTCAGTAATCCTTCCTCCCCATCACTCAGCCTCCCACACAGCCATGAGCCAGCAGATGTGGACACAAATGCAAATTCTATCAGGCTGGTTCCTTCCTTAGAATCCCCATTAGTCTTCAGAATAAAAATCCAGGTCGGGCGTGGTGGCTCAAGCCTGTAATCCCACCACTTTGGGAGGCTGAAGTGGGCGGATCACCTGAAGTTGGGAGTTCAAGACCAGCATGTCCAACATGGCAAAACCCCATCTCTACTAAAACACAAAAAATTAGCTGGGCATGGTGGTGGACGCCTGTAGTCCCAGCTACTCGGGAGGCTGAGGCAGGAGAATGGCATGAACCCAGGAGGCGGAGCTTGCAGTGAGCCAAGATCGCACCACTGCACTTCAGCCTGGGCAACAGAGCAAAACACCATCTCAAAAAACAACAACAACAGCAAACACACACATACACACATACATGAAAATTAGCCAGGCATGGTGTTGGGCACCTGTAATCCCAGCTACTCAGGAGGCTGAGGTAGGAGAATCACTTGAACCCAGGAGGTGGAGGCTTCAGTGAGCCAAGATTGTGCCACTTCTGCCTGGGTGACAGAACTAGACTCCATCTCAAAAAAATAATAATAATAATAATAAAAATCCAGACTCCTCAACTAGCCCAGGAAGTGTGCCTGAGCACCTCCCATCTTTCAGGGATCTGGGTCCACCATGCTCCTGGGTGGACCCTATGCCTTTAGAATGTCTGTTTCCTGGTTGGGCCACACACTCTTCTTACCAATAACCTTTAATACACATTGTTCCTTCTGCCTGGAATACATTCCCCATGTCTCTCCCTGGCTAATACTACTTATCTGTCAACACTTGGCTGTCAACTATTTCCTCTGCTCCGGGAAGCATTTCCGGACCCACCCCGGGCTAGCTTAGATGTGCCCTGTAACTGTTCTCACACTGTATTGTGTTTATCCATTTCCCTCACTAAACTATAGCTTGAAAAGCAGGATGAATGTTAAAACGTATGTGTTGAATGAAGGAATGATGAATGAATGAATATATGGATGAATGAGTGAATCATCTTTGAATAGTCCTGCCAGGGATGAAGTCAAGGAAGCAGGCTCAGGGAATGTGATGGGCACTGAGCCTGATGATAACTTGCTATGTGTTCCTTTTTCTGCCTTTCCTCCTTTCATTTCAGGGTTTCAAAGCCAGATGAGATAAAAGAAATTTGCTCCCCTTGCAAAGATGAAAATCAGATTTGCCCTGGTTTTGGTCAAATCAAACTATTGATCAGTTTTTCCTTATTTATTTTATTTTATTTTTTAATGGCCTCCAGTTCCATCCATGTTGCTGCAAATGACAGGATTTCATTCTCTTTATGGCTAAATAATATTCCAATGTGTATATAAAACACTTTTTTTTTTTTTTTTGAGACAGAGTCTTGCTCTGTCGTCCAGGCTGGAGTGCAGTGGCACGATGTCGGCTCACTGCAACCTCTGCCTCCCAGGTTCAAGTGATTCTCGCATCTCAGCCTCCCAAGTAGCTAAGATGACAGGTGCCCGCCACCATGCCTGGCTAATTTTTGTACTTTTAGTAGAGATGGGTTTCGCCATGTTGACCAGGCTGGTCTTGAACTCCCGACCTCAGGCGATCTGCCCGTCTCGGCCTCCCAAAGTGCTGGGATTACAGGCGTGAGCCACTGCGCCCGGCCAGTTTTTCCTAATTTCAGGTTGAAATGGACTCCCTGTATAATCACTGTTCATCAAAATCCAGCCTTCAAAAATATACTCCTTTTTCCACCATCAAGTCTTCAAACCCATGAAGATTTGTTGTCCCTAAATATTTAGGGACACACATTATAACCTTAGAGAAGCACATTATAACCAATTGGCTATAATGAATTATTCTGGAATGATCAGGATTTGCTGAGTATTGAAGAAAGATCCATCCACTTAGAAGAATAATTAAACAATCAGAAGTGGACACGACCTGGACATCCGCCCAGCGCCCTCTTCCGGGTGATGCTCCTCTCACATCATCTACATGGTTCCCCAGCAGCAGCCATGTATGCACAATGTGCCCACCCCCAGCTGAAGACAACATTATCCAAGTTAAACCAAAGAGCCTCTTCTCCAGAGAATTTGGGATTGGGGCCAAGAGATTCCACCAGGCTGCTTTCTCGAAGCAAAAACTACATCCCACCATGTGGGGTGGAAGAGGAGGAAGCAGGTCTATAGAGTAAGAATAAAGCAGATATTCAGGAAAAGCAAAGAAAGAAGTAAAACAGGGGCTTCTGGGCTCCCCACAACACTCCAGTCCCTGTCCTTGAGTTCTGTGACACCCCAGTAGCCTTATAACAAATTCTCCCCAATGCCCAAGCAAGCTCAAATGGGTTCTGTCACCTGCTCCCCAGCATCCTAACAAATGCACCACCGAGCCAGGGTGGATCCCCCCTCACTAGGTGTTGAAGCCAACATGAGAATGCACCAACACCTGCCTAATGCAGCTGTGCACTGCATAGTGGCCCATCAGGTCCCAGCACCCTGCTGGCCTTCAGCCAAAGCAGAGGGGGTTAGTTGTCTAGTCTCTTACCGGCAGGCACTTGGCTCCCCCGATGGAGATCAGACCAGCCACAAGACCCAGCACCATGGCAATCCAAGGAGAATGGATCTCGTGACATGAGGCACTCACAGCCACGCCTCCTGCCAATGCTGCATTGTGCATATAAGTCTGCAAAGAAATAGCTTGTGGGTAAAGAAAGCAAGGTAGAGAGAGAACACCATCTTGCTACAAGTGACCAGCACGCTGGGAACAAGGCAACCCTGTAACATCCTCCCTGCTTTGCTGATCCTGAAACCACCTCTCCCCTGTGTTAGAACTACATGTCCTTCATCAATGGACATGATGGGCCAGCACACTACTGCCTCTTAGGCCCAGGGCACAGTTACCTTGATTGTGCAGCATTTAGGGAATGAGCTGGGAAGTCCAGGTGCTCAGCATCCTGGCATCCATTGCACTTATTAGTGATGTGTCCCTGGGCAGTGGGAAGAATGGGTTTTTGTTTTATTTTTTAGAGACAGGGTCTCGCTATGTTGCCTGGGCTGGTCTTGAACTCCTGGCCTCAACCAATCCTCCTGCCTCAGCCTCCCAAAATATTGGGATTACAGGTGTGAGCCACTGCACCTGGCCTAGAAGAATGGGGTTTTGGATGTATCTTCTTCATAAGGTTATTGTAAGGATTAAATGACTTTCCACATATAAAGCTCTTAGCCCAGTGTCTGGCATAGAACATGAATAAATGCCCAGTAGACACAAATCATTGTTATTGTTTTTATTATTATTATTGGCTACGTGGTGCCTGTGCCACCCTGTATGACTGGGCCCAGTTCCAATAAGCTGGGCCTTGTTCCTGGGTCATAGCTCTGCTACGTCCTTCACTGCTCCAGAACCGGAGCCTTGCCTTGCTCTCGTCTAACACCCTTAGCTCTCACCTAGGATTAACCTCTGGGCTTCCCTGAGCTGACACCCACTCCTGCCTTGCTGGATGTCTTAGACTTGCTGTCACCATGGAACCCATGGCCACTCACTTCCTCTTAGCACTGAATTCTGCTGTGAAGCTGTCATCTGTGGCCACATTCTTTCCACTCCAGCCCCTCCCACCCCAGCCCCACCACTGGTCTGTCCAGATTTCCCTCCAATACCACCGGCTGGACCCCCTGCCCCCATCATCACAAGAATCTGTTTTGTCTCCCCTCTCACCTATCTTTGCCCACAAGACTCACACACACCATTTCCTGTCTGTATTAACAGCAGCAGCTAATGTTTGCCTAGTACTTACTCCCCGTTAAGCACTTTACATGCACCATTTCTTAATTCCCACTTTACAGATGAAGCCATTGAGACTCAAAAGGTTGAAGTGGCTTGACCAGGGCCACATGGCTAGTGTCATATACTTCTCTACTTCTGATTCTGATGGTTCCATTCTTGAAATTTGTTGTGGGGAAGAGAGAGGCTGGCAATTTCTAGTCTAGTCTGTTGCTGCTGACTCTCGCTCACGGTGACTGGCTTTAGCAACTAGCAGAAACGAGGTTCAAACTCAGGTGTGTTTCATGTTAGCATGGATGGATTTAACCACTCCCCCCAGAAAGCCTTTGATCACTGGACAGTCTCCTGAGTCCCAGGCCCACTGTGACCACCCAGCGTTCTTCCTAGAGCTCCACTGTAGAGGCAGACATGGCTCCACCACCTGGCATGCCCTCTCCCAACCCACGCTGGCCCTGGGGTGGGAAGGGGCATAAATACGTTAGTCCTGTTAGACCCAAGTGCTGCCCAAGGGCAGCGCCCTCCTCACCATGTTGATCTTCCCTCGGGGGTGAGCCAAGGATGACACTGAGATGGCTGTAACCGCGCTGACTGCTAGAGCATAGTAGGTGTTGAACACGGCATTCTTCCTTTCGATTGGATCTATCAGCAGAGCAGAGTTGAAACTTGGCCAGAACATCCACAAGAAGAGGGTGCCTGGGGGCCAGAGAGGGTGGTTGGTGAGAACCACACTCCTGCTCCAAAGGTCTGAGCCTTGAGGGCTTTTGGATGAGAATCCTAGGGCTGGAGAGTCTCAGCCTTGTCACTTAGAGCTAGATGGGCAAGTCACATCTTCCTTCCAAGCTCTCAAGCTGATACCAGTTAACCATATTTTATAGACAAGGAAACAAAGGCCAAGAGGGTTGAAGTCTGCATACCCCACGCTTCCTGAACCTGGTCTGTGATGGTCAAATGCTTATTTTTATTTATTTTTTCTTTTTAATTGAGATGGAGTCTTGCTCTGTCACCCAGGCTGGAGTGCAGTGGCGCGATCTTGGCTGACTGCAACCTCCGCCGCCTGGATTCAAGAGATTCTCCTGCCTCAGCCTCCCAGGTAGCTGCTATTACAGGCGTGTGCCACCACGCCCAGCAAATTTGTTTGTATTTTTAGTAGAGACGGGGTTTCACCCTGTTAGACAGGCTGGTCTCAAACTCCTGACCTCAGGCGATTCACCCGCCTCGGCCTCCCAAAGTGCTGGGATTACAGGCTTGAGCCACCGCACCTGGCCCAAATGCTTATTATTACTATTATTTTAATGAATGTGCTGCTTTAATTTGACCCCGTGGCCTGATAGTCCTTTGACTATTATCAAGCTCACTGCCCGATTTTCTATAAGCCTCTCCCAGCAGTCTAAGTTCATCATTTTCACAGATTTTCAAAGTACAACATTATTACTATTCCCACCCTTGTTCCTTCACCCTGGGCCCTACTTTCTTCACTTGTCCAATTCCCTCCTTTCAGTTGAGAACAAAGGATTTGGATAAACTTATTTAAACTCACACATAATGAGTGTCTCCTTTCTAGTGGATATTAATGAAGAGAGGTCCCTAAAAGCAAATGCTTGATTCAAAGGTATGAATTTAGCAAACACTACTCAAAGAAATGAATCATGACGGAAGGGTTTCAGACACCAAGGGGAAGTTGGTAAAGGAGGGAGATTTTTCACCCAGAGCCTTTTCTGAGCCATTCTGCTCAGCCCAAGTATTAGACTACTCACCCCACCTTGTCCTTACCCAGCATGGCAAACAAACTGGGGCTCGTTGCTGCCTGATATTTATCCTCTGTTCCCTTGGGTAGAGGCTTTGGCAGGCACCAGGCCACAGTCAGCCCAAAATAGGCTGCAAACACGTGGATGTGCATCATGTTCATGCGGTAGTCTACCTGCAATAAAACCCAGCAAAAGCAGTGAGTGTCGGCATCCTCTGCCCACGGGCGAGCCCTGACGGTCCTTGGAGAAAGTTCAGAGCTTCACTTAGGAGGTGTGACTTGAAGCCACGAGACTGGTGTTCAGAGCTTACCCAGCCCAACCCAGCAGGCTTTGCCCAGGCTGGAGTGCAATGGTGCGATCTCGGCTCACTGGAACCATCAGCTCCCAGGTTCACGCGATTCTCCTGCCTCAGCTTCCCTAGTAGCTGGGATTACAGGCATGTGCCACCATGCTGGGCTAATTTTGTATTTTTAGTAGAGATGGGCTTTCACCGTGTTTGCCAGGCTGGTCTTGAACTCCTGACCTCAGGCGATCCACCTGCCTCAGCCTCCCAAAATGTTGAGTTTACAGGTATGAGCCACTGCGCCCAGGTTTTTTTTTTTTTTTTTTTTTTTTTTTGAGACATAGTCTTGCACCATTGCCCATGCTGCAGTGCAGTGGTGTGGTCACAGCTCACTGCAGCCTCCAACTCCCAGCCTCAAGGGATCCTCCCACCTCAGCCTCCTGAGTAGCTGGGACTACAGGAATGCACAACCATGCCTGGCCAATTTTTAAATTTTGTGTAAAGATGAAATCTCCCTATGTTGCTCAGGCTGGTCTCGAACTCCTGACCTCAAGAGATCCTTCCCTTCCAAAGTGCTGGGATTACAGGCAGGAGCCACCACACCCAGCGGCCCAGCCTATCAGTAGCTCTTATATACTTTTGACCAAGGTTCGCTTAGGTGTGCCAAAAACCCACATAGACATGCACCTCACTGATTCCTACTTCTCAGCAGAATTTTAACTCTGCAGGGAGTGATGAGTGATATAAAATTTGCAACATGAAGTAGCCAGACTTCTTATAATACCAAACTAAAGTCTTTGGTACATTCTAGATATATTCTAATTTTGCATCACGACTATCACACTTTAGTAATGCTTAATAACTTAGTGGGCTACTGGTGAAGGCTGTCAGCTGTGCCTTCTAAAAATACCCAGAATTGGCAGGATTTTTAGCACCATTTCCCACTGACCCCATCTTGGTTTAAGCCACCATCACCACTACCCCAAATTGTTACAATAACCTCCTAACTGGTCTCCTCATTTCCACCCGTCTCCCTGTGGAGTGTTCTCCACACAGCAGGCAGAGTGACCCTGTTAAAATGCAAGTCAGGCTGGGTGTGGTGGCTCACACCCGTAATCCAAGCACTTTGGGAGGCTGAGGTGGGCGGATCACCTGAGGTCAGGAGTTCGAGACCAGTCTGGCCAACATGGCAAAACCCTGTCTCTACTAAAAATACAAAAATTAGCCAGGTGTGGTGACGCTTGCTTGTAATCTCAGCTACCTGGGAGGCTGAGGCAGGAGAGTCACTGGAGCCTGGGAGGCGGAGGCTGTAGTGAGTTGAGATCGTGCCACTGCACTCCAGCTTGGGCGACAGAGCGAGACTCTCTATCAAATAAATAAATAAAATAAAATGCAAGTCAGATCATGTTACTCCTCTGCTCAGAAGCCTCCAGCGGCTCCCATGTCACTCAAAGTCAAGGTCCATGTTCTTGCCATGACCCTACAGGATCCACTCTCGCCTGACCTCTCTAACATCACCTCCTATTGCACTCCTCCACTTGCTCTTCTGTCATCCTCAAACCCACTAGTGTGTTTCCACTTTGGGTCATTCAGCTGCCTGAAATGCTTACCCCTAGCCAGGATGTAACAAGGGCAGGGTGAAGGGAGTAGTCCACCTGGGTGCAAGCAATCGGGGTGCCTTTTCTGTAGAGGGTGTCTAACAATTCTAAAGCCAACTAAAAAGTCTGTCTGTTTTCTATTTACTTTTTTTTTTTTGAGACAAAGTCTCGCTCAGTCACCCAGGTTGGGATGCAGTGGCACGATCTTGGCTCACTGCAACCTCCACCCCCTGGGTTCAAGTGATTCTCCTGCTTCGGCCTCCCAAGCAGCTGGGATTACAGGTGCCCACCACCACACCCGGCTAATTTTTGTATTTTTAGTAGAGACGGGGTTTCACCATGTTCCCCAGGCTAGTCTCTAACTCCTGACCTCAAGTTATCCATCCGCCTTGGCCTCCCAAAGTGCTGGGATTACAGGCATGAGCCACTGCGCCCAGCCTACTTTTTTTTTTTTTTTTTTTAATCACCATGTGCTGACAATTCTAAACAGCGTGGGTGATAAAACGGCCCTCCCAGCATCCTGCCATTGTTCTGCCACTGTTCTCAGGTGCCCATGTGGCTTGTGCACTCGCTACCTTCAGGTCTGTACTAAAAAAAAAATCACCCCCTTGATGAGATGAAGCTGCCCTTGGCCACCCTCTCTCACAGTTATTCTCTCTCCTCAACTTTTCGTGTTTCCTTTCTCCATTTCATTTTTCTCTGTGGTACTTACCACTCTCTAACATGCTATATCTTTTGTCCATTTTATTGCTTATTGGCAGTCTTTCCTTCTGGAACAGACGTTCCATGAGAGTTGTATTTTCCACTGCCACAAGAGTGCCTGGCATATAGTAAATACTAAATAAATATTTGTGAAGTGAACAAATGATGATAAAAAGCCCTCAGTCATACACAAAGAGGAAAGTCTATGCAATTCCCTGATAAGAACTGAAAAGCAGGCTTGCGTTTTTCATCTCTTTGAGCTCCACTAGGAAGGAGTTCAGGAAGAACACTTGGGGATTCTTGGCCTGGTATATTCATTTCTTAAGCTGCCTGCACTGAAATGACTCTGGTCCCTGGCTCTGGTTCCCCTGAGCCCTCCTGCTGAAGAAACCCAGGCTGAATTGAAGTTTTGAGGAAAATAAACACCCAAAATCAGTGCTAAGCCCTCCTCTACACCAGTTCAGTTAGCAAGTCAAAGCTGCAGAGAAGAGAGGAGATGATGTTATATCAATGCAGTCTTTTAAAGCAATCGTTATGAAGACTGCAACAAAGCAGGAAGAGGTTCGGGCTCGCAGGGAGTGTTCCACCTCTGAAATTTACCCCTCTTCTTGATAGCCATGTTTTCACTGTGTGAACCATCTCCCACGCCAGCTACAGCTGGTTGGACCAGAGTGGAAAAATAACCCAGGAGACTGATCCGATTCTCTCTCCCTGGACTGCAGAATTGAGACTAACTGAGAGAAAAGAGTTGTTTTCTGCAGGATCTGGGACAGAGAAATGCAGGAACAAGTGGAGGTGGGTGGGTGGGTGGAGGGGACACGTTTTTCGCTCAAGAGAAAGCTGGTGTACAGAGACATTAGATGTACAGAGAGAAACAGAGCCAAAAGATGGAGAGCACAGACTACCTGGGATCTCAGCGGCTTCTCATAGACAGTTCCAGTGCCCTCCTGAGTCTGGCAGCACCTCCTGCCCTTGGAGGTTCTTTTTGTTTGTTTGTTTTTTAAAATTGTCCATACTACACAGACATACCTTTATGGTTCTTATACTGAATTCTCTCCATTCTTCCTAAGAAAGCTCTGGTTACATTTTCTTCCTGGGAATCAGGGAGTTCTCATTAATCCTTACATTAAGCAGAGAGAAAAAGCAGAAAATGGAAGTGTGCAAACCGGAATCCAGGAGCCCATGGTGATATAAACAAATACAGAGATGAGTGGATGAACAGAGAAGTGAAAACTTTTCCTTACAGAAGAATGCCCACTATTGAAGGGAAGATGGAATTAGAAAACCAACATTGGCAATTATTATAGTACTAATTTATTCAGGGAAGAATCAATGAACACTAAAATCAGTGGGTGAAAGTTGAATGATAAACAGGATTCCTATAGGAAATTATCTCCTCACAAGATGTTTATTAATTACAAAGGAGAAAATAGTAACTTTGCAGTGGAAGATCCTGGCAGGTACCATCTTAACCCAATGATCACAGTTAACACACCTAGTAATGGGGCAAACTGACAGTCTGTCTTCTGATATGATATACTAAGAAGGGCGCACACGGCTTCTGTTGAATTCCTACCAAAAATGCATACCCACCATCTAATCATAAGGGATGGCAGACAAACCCACTTTCTACAAAATAACTGGCTCAAAACTTCAACATATGTCAAGGTCATGAAAGATAAAGAAAGATGAAGAAACTGTTCCAGATTGATGGAGTTTAATAAGACATGAGAACTAAATGCAAGATGTAACCCTCAACCACAAAATATACATATATATTTTTCTAGAAAGGATATTATTAAGACAATTGGTGAAATTAGAATAAGGCAATCATAATGTGTCAATGTCAATTTCTCATTTTTGTTAACTGAACAATGGTTATATAAGAGAATGTCCCTGTGTTTTAAGAAATTGTATTAGTCTGTTTTTACACGCTATAAAGATACTTCCTGAGACTGGGTAATTTGTAAACAAAAGAGGCTTAATCGACTCACAGTTCAGCATGGCTGGGGAGGCCTTGGGAAACTTATAATCACGGTGGAAGGTGAAGGGGAAGCAAGGCACATCTTACGTGGTGGCAGGTGAGAGAGAGAAAGAGAGAGAAGAAGTGCCACACTTTCAAACCATCAGCTCTCCTGAAAACCCACTCACTATCACAAGAACAGCATGAGGGAACCACCTCTGTGATCCAGTCACCTCCCATGAGGCCTGGCCCTCAACATGTGGGGATTACAATTCGAGATGAGATTTGGTAGGGGATATAGAACCAAACCCCATCAGAAATATACACTGAGGCTGGTTATGGTGGCTCACACCTGTAATCTCAGCACTTTGGGAGGCTGAGACAGGCGGATCAACTGAGGCCAGAAGCTCAAGACCAGCCTGGCCAATATGGTGAAACCCCATCTCTACTAAAAACACAAAAATTAACTGAGCATGGTGGCACATGCCTCTAATCCCAGCTACTCGGGAGGCTGAGGCACCAGAATTGCTTGAACCCAGGAAGCGGACATTGCAGTGAGCCGAGATCACACTACTGCATTCCAGCCTGGGTGATGGAGCAAGACTCTGTCTTACAAAAAAAAAAAAAAAAGTAATATACACTGTAGTATTTAGGGGTTAAAGTCACATATACAAATGAAGACAACTAAAAATTAATAAATACAAACTTCCAGGTTGGGCGCAGTGGCTCATACCTCTAATCCCAGCACACTGGGAGGCCAAGGCGGGTGGATCACCTGAGGTCAGGAGTTTGAGACCAGCCTGGCCAACATAGCGAAACCCCGTCTCTACTAAAAATACAAAAGTGAGCCAGGCGTGGTGGTTTTCGCCTGTAATCCGAGCTACTTGGCAAGCTGAGACAGGAGAATCACTTGAACCTGGGAGGCAGAGGTTGCAGTGAGCCAAGATTACACCACTGCACTCCAACCTGGGTGACAAGAGCGAAACTCTGTCTCAAAACAAAAACAAAAACAAAAACCTTTCCATATTCCCTCCAAGACCATTGTTCTCTTTTCCACCCCAAACATCCCCAGCTCCCTTGAAGAAGATGCCATCACACTGTCCCTTCCTTGCTGTGGTCTAAGCCTCCTGGCCGCCTCTTGGTCCCTGATGATGTCAGCTCCTGCCCTTTAGCCTTTCTCTCCATCGCTCTTCCCAGAAATTATCTTAGTCCACCCAACTCCTTCCCTTTCGGTTCCTTGACCGCTCGTCTATCTTTCCCTATGTTACACTTCTGCCACCCACTGTCAAGCCTTAGACCTTGTCATTACCAGTAACTATGTTGCCTCCGTAGCCTGTTTCAGGCATTGTACCTGATAACCACCACCACCTCCTATCTGTCCAGCTCACTTCCTTAAATTGCCTCCCTTCAACAGTTCCAATCAATGGAGCCTGAGAGCAATGGTGATGATGAAAATAACAGCACTGCCACAACACTTACCCCATGCCAGGCACTGTTCTAAACGCTTTAGAACAGTGTTCAAAATTGAACACGTGTTCGCTCACTTGTTCAATCCTCACAACAGCCCTAGGAAGTAGTATTATTCTTATCCTCATTCTATAGATAGGGAAACTGAGGCACAGAGAGGTCAACTAAGGGGCCCAGATGGATTCAGCTAGTGTGGGTTGAGCTGAGATTTGTACCCAGGCTGCCTGGCTGGGCTCCCCCATTTTCACTCTCTCTCCTTTCTTAACCAGCTTAGATTTCGTGGGCTACTGTTATGCTTCCTCCTTTGCAAACAGCCCCATCTCTGGTCTCCCTTGGGCTTTGGGCTCACTCTGGGCAGCACCCCAGGCTGGGCAAGTTCAACTCTGCTTCTTCCACACCTGCCTGGAGCAGCTGCACACAGCCCTGGTCACTGACGCACTTTCCACTAATTACAAGCCCTAGGGACCCTGGTGCCAGCCTGCAGTCCCGCTGCACCCCTCCAGTCCTCTCACTCTCTTCTACTCCCACAGATGACCATACCACACTTTCCCTCTCCACAAACCCCATCCCTACTTCCCACCCTCACATGAGGCTGATGACGGTGCCTCTCGTTTCTCTGCGAAAATACAAGTAATTAGTAAGGAATTTTCTCTTCTCCCTGCAGGAGACTGAACCTGTGGCACCCACCACCAAATCTGCCAGTCTATTCACAGTCCCTGCCATTTCTCTCGTTAAGATGAACTGTCCCTGCATCAGTCTAAAGGCACAAAATCCTACTCCTGCTTTCCAACTCAAAGGCTTGACTCTTACCATTCATCTCTCTTCTGTTTCATCAGAGTTTTCTTCTCTCTATCGGATTATTGCCCTCCTGCTTCTTCTCCATTTCTCTGTTCCCCTTTATAGCAAAGTCCTTGGCAGGGCTGCTTCTGCATGCTGTCTCCACTTTCTCATCTCCCGCTCTTGAATCAGTCAAGCCAGGCTTTTGCCTTCATCCTCCTTTAAAACCACGCATGCCAAGATCTCCTTGCCAAATCCAATGGCTACTTCTCAGCCTCCATCCTACTTGACCTCTCAGCAGCACTCAACCCACCTGAGGCCCTCTCTTTCCTTGCCTTCCAGGACCTCACCCTCTCCTGGGCTTCCTCCTGCCTCTCCAAGCACAATTCTGTCTCCTTTGCTGGCTCTTCCACATGTCCCCACTCCAAAATGCCGGGTGTTCTAGCACTCAGTTCTCAGACTTCTTCCCATCTCTCTTTATCCTCACTCCTGAGTGATCTCCTTGGGTCTCATGGCTTTAAATACCATCTGTAGGCCGGGCGCGGTGGCTCAAGCCTGTAATCCCAGCCCTTTGGGAGGCCAAGGCGGGTGGATCACGAGGTCAGGCGATCGAGACCATCCTGGCTAACACAGTGAAACCCCGTCTCTACTAAAAAATACAAAAAATTAGCCGGGCGATGTGGCGGGCGCCTGTAGTCCCAGTTACTCGGGAGGCTGAGGCAGGAGAATGGTGTAAACCCGGGAGGTGGAGCTTGCAGTGAGCTGAGATCCGGCTACTGCACTCCAGCCTGGGCGACAGAGCGAGACTCCATCTCAAAAAAAAAAAAAAAAAAAAACCATCTGTATCGTAACAACTCCCAAATTTGTATCCCTAGCCCTAACCTTTCCACTAAGCTTCAGACCTGTACATTTCCATTCAGTGTCTCCACTGGGATGTTTCATACACATCTCTAGCCCCCAACCTTAACCCTAACGCTACCACATTTGACACTGAACTCCGGGTTTTCCCTCCCAGATCTATCCCACTCCAGTGTTCCCCATCTCAGTAAATGGCACCAGCAGCCGCTGAGTCGTGCCAGATCAGAACCTTGAAGTCATCTTGACCCTCTCCCACCCCATGTGCAGTCTATCAGCAAATCCTGTCAATTCTGCTATTAAAATACAATCAGGATCCAACCACTTCCCACCACTCTCACAGCTATTGTCCTAGTCTGAGTCTGGATGATGGCAATCGCTGCCACTCTGGTCTCCACCTGCTTCCTCCCTTGCCCCTTCAGTCTTTTCTGAACCCAGAAGCCAGAGTGATTATCTTAAAACATAAGTCAGATCATAGCTCTCCTCTGCCCAGCTCTCCTTTGCTCAACACTCCCTAGTGCTCCCTGTATTTCTCAGAGTAAACTCCAAAGTCCTTTGGGATACTGAGGCACAGTAAAGGGGCTTCAAGTTTTTTTTTTTTGTAAACATGCATCATCTTATGTGATTAATTCAATTACTCCCTCAAACCCTATGTGGTAGTACTGCTACCCTCATATTACAGATGAAGAAACTAAAGCTCTAAGAGGTTAAATTGTCCAGAGTCACACAGGGATTTATGGCAGAGCTGGGATGCAAACCCCAGCCTTTTACTCCAAGTCCAGTGCTCTTTCTTCTAAGCCAGGCTGGAACTCTGGGTTCTTGCTTGGGTCCTGCCACTATCTTGCTATGTGATCTTGGGCAGTCCCCTCCCCTCTCCAGGCATCAGCTTTCTCACCTGCGAGATAGGAAAGTCGGCTATGTCCTCACTCAGGGCCAGGGTTACAGCAGAGGACTGTAAGGAAGATGCTGGCTGTACAAACTTGCTGGACCCACTGCTGGTGAGGCTCTGATAATTAATTACTTTTATACAACCATAATTATATCATGAATAGCACAATCCGACAGGATTATACTGTAGTAGTTAAAGGCACTGGTTTGTTGTGCTTAAACATTTGTACAGACCACACTTTTGCAACCTCATTTGGGCATCTATCTATTTATCTATCAATCTTTTCTTTTCGTTTCTTTTTTTCTTTTTGAGATAAAGTCTTGCTCTTGTGCCCCAGGCTGGAGTGCAATGGTGCCATCTCGGTTCATTGCAACCTTCACCTCCCGAGTTCAAACGATTCTCTTGCCTCAGCCTCTTGAGTAGCTGGGATTACAGGCTCCTGCCACCATCCCCAGCTAAATTTTGTATTTTTAGTAGAGATGAGGTTCCATATGTTGGCCAGGCTGGTTTTGAACTCCTGACCTCAGGTGATCCGCCCTCCTCGGCCTCCCAAAGTACTGGGATTACAGGTGTAAGCCACTGTACCCAGCCTGTCTGTCTATCTGTCTGTCTGTCTGTCTGTCTGTCTATCTATCTATCTATCTATCTATCTATCTATCTATCTATCTATCCACCTACCTATTTATTTAGAGATGAGGTCTTGCTATGTTGCCCAGGTTGGTCTCCAACTCCTGGGTTCAAGCAATCCTTCCAACTCACACCTCAGTCTCCTGAGTAGCTGGGACTACAGGTGCATGCCACCACAACTGGATAATTTAGAAAAAATATATATTTTTTAGAGATGAGGATCTTGCTATGATGCCCAGGCTGGTCTCAAACTCCTGGCCTCAAGTGATCTTCCTCCTCAGCCTCCCAAGTAGCTGGGATTACAGGTTGTCTTTAATTTTTAAAACCCCAGAAACCCCACCAAATGGGGCTTTTGGCCCTTTTCTCCCCGGTCCCTCCTCGCAGCACCATGACTCACTTTGAAGATACTATTGATGACTATCCTCATGGTGCCAAAGACTGTCAGCTCCACCAGCTCCATCACCACCAACTGCACCAAGTTGACCTTCCCCAGGACAGCATTCATTGAGATCAGCATCGACATAGTGCTCCTGGTGGCCAGCCGAATACTGAGGGAGAGAGGGAGAGCCAGGATGACTGAGAAGGAAGGATGCCTCTCATTCATTCATTCATTCATTCAACAAACACTGTTGGGCACCTACTTTCTGTGGGAATAGAAGACAAGATTTTTACCCACCTGGGCGCTGATGCTGTGGACTGGAGTGACCATCTCTTCCTCCGTCAAGGTGACCTCTGCACCCTGAGCCATGTGGTCTGGCAGATGACGTAACCACTCTGTGCCTCAGTGCCTTCATCTATGAGGCATTGATCTACACATACTCATCTGACTGAGGATGATCGGGGTGACTGCTCCCTCAGGGGACCTGACAACTGGGATTCTGCCCAGTCTTCTTTTCTGCCGCCATCATTCAGATGCTCAACAGAGGGCACTCTTCCCTCGCGGGCCTGTCCGCATCCAGTCACCCCATCCTCATCTGGAGCCACTGTCCCTTCTCTCCCTCTCCGTGGAAGTGGAAAGAAACTGGATTTGGAATCAGGACAAGCCAGGCTTCCAGTCCCAGCCTTGCTACTGGAGTGGCCATTTCATCTCACTGAGCCTATTTCTCCTTCTGCAAATTAAGAATGATGATCAGACGTGTCCCATGTTGGTGTCCTGGGGATGTGAAGGAGTATTCTTCCTATCGGTGTGTCTAGCACCAAGACTGGCACAAAGAACCAACTCCTGAAAAGACGCTAGCCTTACTAACACTATTACGATTCCTTCCTTCCCTCCACCAATGAGCATGCTCAGGAGGAGAAAATGATTTTTGTCTTCAAGGTACTTATGATCCAAAAAAAAATGTACTTATGATCCAGACAGGCTACACCATGAGCCTGTCAACTAAGAATATCTGTGATATCAAAAGGTTAGTGGGGTTCATTGGAAGGAGAGGATGATGCTGACTGGACTCATCAGGGAGGACTTCCTGTAGGAAGTGGTACTGAGCTGGACAATCCATGGACATCCAGTCTCCCCTGAGCACCTTGCTCTGAGTCTCCCTCCTCCCTCTGGGAGTTAATGATGACGATGCTACAACCACAGCAACAGTGATGATAATGATTTATTATAAGAGCATTTTGTAAAACAGGCTTGTAACAGCATCACCTCTTTTACATTTTAACCCTATAAGGCTGGGTGCAGTGGCACATGCCTGTACTCCCAGCACTCTGGGAGGCCGAGGCAAGCGGATCACTTGAGGCCAGGTGTTCAAGACTGGCCTGGCCAACATGGTGAAACCCTGTCTCAACTAAAAATACAAAAATTACCTGGGCGTGGTGGCGCATGCTTGCAATCCCAGCCACTCTCGAGGCTAAGGCACGAGAGTCACTTGAACTCGGGAGGCAGAGGTTGCAGTGAGCCGGGATCTCACCACTGCACTCTAGCCTGGGTGACAGAGTGAGACTCCATCTCAAAAATAATAATAAATTTTTTAAAAAATTTAACCCTCTGTGCGAGTCTCTGTAAAATCGTGCTAGCTTACCATTCGGTATCCCCATTTTACAGAGGGTCACGCAGAGGATTATAATGGATTTTTCGGAAATAGTCACACCAGCTGATCACAAATGTGAGATTCAAACCCAGCTGGCCTAGATCCAAAGCCTGTGCCCTGAAGTCTGGACTTAGCTTCCTCAGTGTTTGCTGCAGACTATGCCCGCTTAAGCCTCCAGGACTTTAGGGAAGATCAGAAAAGGGCAAAGGGCATGGGGAAGGAGTCTTACAGGGACCAGGAATTTAGAATAAGGGGTTACTCAATGTTCCATCGTGCCTGGACAAGTTATTCCTTTTAAGTGGGTGTTCATTTCATTGACAAAGGCTTAACTCAGGAGTATGTGTGCCGGCAGCAGTATTTCATTCCTCAAGGGCCAGTTTGTGCTGGGGAGGTGCTAAGATAGTGACATGCAGTGGTTAGGAGCGCGCTCTCAGGTCTAGGCTGCCTGGGCTGGAATCTTGACTCAGCCACTTTCTGGCTGTGTGATCCTGGGCAACTTATTTAATCACTCTGTGCCTTGGTGCCTCCATTTATAAGGTGGACCCAATGCCTCTGGAGCCACGGTAAGGGCAAAGTGAGTTGATATATGTCAAGTGCAATAAAGGAGTTGGTTATTGCTATTATCTTCTAGGGAGAGTCCTAGAGATTTCAAAACACAACATTAAAAAATCACACTTTTAAGGCCAGGAATGGTGGCTCAATCTTAGCACTTTGGGAGGCTGAGGTGGGAGGATTGTTTAAGGCCTGGAGTTTGAGACCAGCCTGGGCAACACAGTGAGACTTCATCTCTATTGAAAAAAAAAAAAAAGCTAGTGTGGTGGTGTGTGCCTGTGGTCTCAACTACTCAGGAGGCTGTAATTCCAGTACTTTTGGGAGCCGAGGTGGGCAGATCATTTGAGCCCAGGAGTTTGAGACCAGCCTGAGCAACACAGTGAGACCCTGTCTCGGCAGAAGACAGAAAAATCAGCTAGGCATGGTGGTGTGCACCCGTAGTCCCAGCTACTTGGGAGGCTGAAGCAGGAGGATCACCTGAACCCAGTGAGGTTGAGGCTGAGTGAGCCATGATCGTGCCACTTCACTCCAGCCTGACAACAGAGTGAGACCCTGTCTCAAAAACAGTTTTAGGCTGGGCACGGTGGCTCACACCTGTAATCCCAGTACTTTGGGAGGCCTAGGCAGGTGGATCACCTGAGGTCAGAAGTTCGAGACCAACCTGACCCAACTGGTGAAACCCCGTCTCTACTAAAAATACAAAAATTAGCCGGGCATGGTAGCGGGCACCTGTAAAAAAATTTAACTCAGGAGGCTGAGGTGGGAGGATTACTTGAGCCCAGGAGGCAGAGGCTGCAGTGAGCTATGATTGTATCACTGCACTCCAGACTGGGCAACAGAGCAAGACCCTGTCTGTAAATAAATAAATAAATAAATAAATAAATAAAATTTTAAAACATCCCACTTTTAGGGTTCTGTTTATTTTCATTTTTGCTCCTATAGCTATTTGCTAAGTTATTAGTATGTGAAGAAAACAAAGAACAACGTTGAATAAGACAGGCCCCTCCCCTGAAGGGACTCAAAACAGAACCAAATCAGTCCCAAGTTAAGTGGCACAAGCTGGAGTGTTGCCAAGGGAGAGTACCCTGTGCCCAGGGGCAGGCCTGGGCACCAGCCATCAGCACAGCCCTGATGGGAACCAGTCAGGAAGCCAGTTTCAGCAGGGGTCACCCCTAGGGGGATCCAAGCAGTCAGGGGTCAGGCGGGAGAGTTGACTCAGGCTGCCAGTGACTTCTCTCCCTTCTCGTCTTCCTGGATTGAGTCAAGAACAAACAGGTCCCTGTGGACATCAGACAAAAGGAGCAGTCGTAGATGCTTCCTGCCCCATTCTGCTGTGGTGCAGAAGGTTGAAGGCTGGTGTGACCTTAAGCTAAGGCAGCAACACCAAACCAGGGCCACCACCGTTTGAATTCCCCCAGGGTGCCCTTTGTCACTTCCCAGGTGAATGCAGTGTATGCATGAGCGTGTGTGTGTGTGTGTGTGTGTGTGTGTGTGTGTGTGTGTGTATTGAATCCCCGTGGGAATTAACTCTAAAACTGTGGTTTTTTGTTTATTTGTTTTTTTGAGATGGAGACTCACTCTGTCGCCCAGGCTAGAGTGCAAAGGTACAATCTCAGTTCACTATAGCCTCCGCCTCTCGGGTTCAAGTGATTTTCCTGCCTCAGTCTCCCACGTAACTGGGATTACAGGCGCCTGCCACCATGACCAGCTAATTTTTGTATTTTTAGTAGAGATAGGATTTCGCCATGTTGTTCAGGTTGGTCTCGAACTCCTGACCTCAGGTGATCCACCTGCCTAGGCCTCCCAAAGTACTGGGATTACAAGCATGAACCACCGCGCATGGCCTAACACCGTTTTTGAGACAGGGTCTCACTCTGTTGTCCAGGCTGGAGTGAAGTGGCACGATCATGGCTCACGCAGCCTCAACCTCACTGGGTTCAGGTGATCCTCCTGCCTCAGCCTCCCAAGTAGCTGGGACTATGGGTGCTCACCACCACACCTAGCTAATGTTTCTATTTTCTGCCGAGACAGGATCTCACTGTGTTGCTCAGGTTGGTCTCACACATCTGGGCTCAAGTGATCTGCCCACCTCGGCTCCCAAAAGTACTGGGATTACAGGTGTGAACCATCACGCCCAGCCTCTAAACCTTTTTAGAAAGAAAAATATGTAGAGTTTTCTCCCCCAGGGCCAATCGGGAGCTGGCTAGACTGTGTTTCATGTTCTGACCACTCTGGAGTATATGGAAAAGGTTATAATAAAAAGGTGGAGCCATCTCCACCACTTAGCTGTGTGGCCCGAGACAAGTGCCTTGCCCTCTCTGAGCTTCCACTTCCTTATTTGTATACCAGGTTAGATCCCTACCTGGAAGAGTTAAACAAAATTATATTTGTTGAGTGCTCAGCACAGTTCCTGGCTTATAGAGAAATGTTTAACAGCAGCGCCCAGAGGTTTAGCAGGGTCTTAGAGGGGGAGGCTGGAATGGCCTTGAGAGGCCTTGAGAGGTCCCCAACATGCCTAGGATGACATTTACCATCATCTTGTTAGCACAGAGATTCAGAGTTGAACAAAACAAAACAATGTTTCAGGAAAAAATTTAGCCTAGCTCCTCCCATTAAGTGCCAATGCCCTTTTAAAACGTGTATAGTTTGATGTGTAACCATCACCTGGGTGAACACAGAGAACATTTTCTGCACCCCATGAGGTTATTTTGTGTTCCTTCCTAATCAATATCCACCTCCTGCCCAGGTAACCACTATTCTGACTTCTAGCACCATTAAGCATTAGTTTTGATGGTTCTTAGCATTTCACATAAATGCATCTAAACGAAGCACAGGTAATTTAATGAAAATAAAGGCATGGCTATTTCTTGTCTAGCAGCATTAGAGGGCTGAAAGTCATTTCTTTTCAAAAGAATGTCTCTCAGGCCAGATGCGGTGGCTCATGCCTGTAATCCCAGCACTTTGGGAGGCCGATGCGGGCGGGTCACCTGAGGTCAGGAGTTTGAGACTAGCCTGACCAACATGGAGAAACCCTATCTCTACTAAAAATATAAAATCAGCCAGGCGTGGTGGCACATGCCTGTAATCCCAGTTACTCGGGAGGCTGAGCCAGGAGAATCACTTGAACCCAGAAGGCTGAGGTTGTGGTGTACTGAAATGGTGCCATTGCACTCCAGCCTGGGTGACAAGAGTGAAACTCAGTCTCAAAATAAAAAAGAGAATGTCTCTCTAGGTGTGGCATGTCTATTTCTCTCTGTCTAATGTGTTTCCTTCTTACTTTTTCCATAAACTTATATTGATTATGTAACTTTACAAAATCATAAACAACAATAACAGAAAAGAAAGGATGCAGGAGGAACGTAGGCCTGGACTCCTTGCGATACACAGAGTAGGGCTGCCCAGTAAAATACAGGATGCCCAGTTAAATTTGAATTTTAGACAAACAATGAATAATCTTTTAGCATGAGGATGTCCTAAATATTGCACAGCATTGGTGCTAGACAGAGAAGGGGCAATATCCCAGATCTTCTGGAACCTGTCCTTTTGGGCTCCATTCCCTCTATGACCCAGAAGTGATCCAGCCACCATCCCAATACCTGAGCAGTTTGATGACCACCTTCTCAGGAGAGAACTGGCTCAGGAAGACGTCCAGCAGGATTGCCCACTGCACACCAAGGGCCAGCAGGACGAGGTTGAAGGCCACACTGCTCCAGCTGTTTCTCCGCAAATTCGAGGTGAAGAAGCCCAAGCCAAGGACCGCCATCACGGTCAGATCTTGGCAGACTGCTCAGTGAGGAGATGGTGAGAAGGAGGAGGGGGAAGCAGACGAGATTTAGGGTGGTGTGAAATTAGAGTCTTACAAAATGGCAGCTGGAAGGGACACGTGAGATAATTTACAAGTATTTGGTCAAGTTACTTTGCCTCTTTAAGCCTCAATGTTCTCATCTGAATAATGGGGATAACACACACATGCCGTGTGGGGTTAAGGTAAGGATTAGAGGAGCTAAAGCTAATTAAGCACTTAGGGCAGGGCCTAGCCCATAATGAGTGCTCAGCAAATGTGGCAATTACTGTATTATTAAACCTAATCATAAGAACAAGTGTAAAGCACACATGCTTGACGCACATGGACACTCAGTAAAGGTCACTGCTGCTGTTATTGCAGATCAGGGCCAACCCCCTGGCCGTACACATGAGAAAATAAGGCCACAGAAGCCAAGTGACTTGGCCCAGGATACACAGAAAAGAGAGGGCAGAGATAGGCCCAGGGCTGTTGTTGTTGGGAACCACATAATCTCCACAGCAAACCTCCCTCCCTTTGCCACCTATGAGGGACCTGGTGAGCCAGCTGGCAGAAAACATCAGGGCCACCTGGGTAGCCCTCACCTTTCCCAGTCTCAGAGCCTGAGCAGAGGCTGCTGTGGCAGGTGAGTGGAAGAGATGCACCTGAGGGCAGGGAGGGGCCCAGCAAAGCGAAGAGGGTGAGTACTTTGGTTTAATTCCAGTTTTGAAAAAGGGTTAGCAGCTTGAGCTCCAGAACGAGACAAACTTGGGTTCAAATCAGGTCTCTGGCACCCTCTGTGTGGTCTTGATCTTGTTACTTAACATCTCTGAACTTTATAACAGCCTACATTTCTTAAGTGTTTACCATGTGCCTACACTGTTTTAATCACTTTACATAGACTATCTTGTCTCGTTCTCACAACCACACACTGACGTGGGCACTATTACTGTCACCATTTTACAGATATGAAAACCAAGGCACAGAGGAGTTACGTAACTTGCCCCGGTGGGTAGAGCTAAGATTGTTGTTTTAATTTTGAGATGGAGTTTCACTCTTGTCACCCAGGCTGGAGTACATTGGCAAGATCTTGGCTCACTGCAACCACCGCCTCCTGGGTTCAAGTGATTCTCCTGCCTCAGCCTCCCAAGTAGCTGGGATTACAGGTGCCTGCCACCATGCCCAGCTAATTTTTGTATTTTTAATAGAGAAG
Source organism: Papio anubis (assembly GCF_008728515.1). NCBI lineage: Eukaryota > Metazoa > Chordata > Mammalia > Primates > Cercopithecidae > Papio > Papio anubis. The sequence goes on from NC_044976.1 coordinate 23,700,004, forward strand.
GGGTTTCACTATGTTGGCCAGGCTGGTCTGGAACTCCTGACCTCAAGTGATCCGCCCGCCTCAGTTTCCCAAAGCGATGGGATTACAGGCATGAGCCACAGGGCCAGCCTATAGCCAAGATTTAAACCAAGAGAGTCTGCTGGAGCCTGTGCCTTGGACTACCACGCCATCTGCCCTCCCTCTGCTTATTCTCGTCTGTTAAATAGGGAAAATGATCATACCTCCTTCATTAGGTTGCCAGAATCAAATGGTATATGTAATGCACATAATTGCTCCAAATTGTAAATGCTATTTCATCAATAATCACCAACTGTTTTCACACATGAATAAATGACTGGAGAGAGAGATCTTGAAGAATTTTTTTTTTCCATCATGAATATTGTCTCTAAGTTTGGGAGATGTTTTACTTTTTTAGTTTTAGTGTTTAAATTTTCTGCAACCTGCATGTAGACAATTTTTGTTTTTGTTTGTTTGTTTGTTTGTTTGTTTTTTGAGACAGAGTCTCTCTGTCGCCCCGGTTGGAGTGCAGTGGTGCAATCTCGGCTCACTGCAACCTCCGCCTTCCGGGTTCAAGTGATTCTTATGCTTCAGCCTCCTGTGTTTCAGCGGGAACCACAGGCACACCCCACCATGCCTGGCTAATTTTTGTATTTTTAGTAAAGACAGGGTTTCACTATATTGGCCAAGCTCGTCTCAAACTCCTGACCTCATGTAATCCACCAGCCTCTGTCTCCCAAAGTGCTGGGATTACAGGCCTGAGCCACCGTGCCCAGCCTAGACAATGTTTTTTAAAAAGGTGGAAGGGAAAACATAGGCTTTGAGTTCACATAGCTCTGTTCGATCCCAGCTCTATCATTTCCTATTAGATTAAACCTCACTAAATTGTCACCAGTGGACTGTTTTGAACATATAAAAATATCAATTCAGGAGGCCGACGTGGGTAGATCACGAGGTCAGCAGTTCGAGACCAGCCTGGCCAACACGGTGAAACCCCGTCTCTACTAAAATTACAAAAAAATTAGCTGGGTGTGGCAGTAGGCACCTGTAATCCCAGCTACTCAGGAGGCTGAGGCAGGAGAATCGCTTGAACCCAGGAGGCGGAGGTTGTGATGAGCCAAGATCACGCCATTGCACTCCAGCCTGGATGACAGTGCGATGAGACTCCGTCTCAGAATAAATAAATTTAAAAAATATATGAATTTACATGTTTCAACTTCATAGCCCTGTGGTCTTGTAAGTTGCTTACTTTCCTTATGAGCTAAATAAGGGTAATTAGACCCACCTCAAAGGGTGCTGGGAAATCCGAAGAAAATAACGTTTTGTTCAAGTGCTTAGTACAGTATGTGGCACATGGAGAACGCTCAGTAAATAGTGGCTATTAACCAACACCATCAGGACAATCACAGCAGTAGGAACTCACCTGCCACTGGTCTCCAGCCCTGGCTTTGATAAGAATGAGAAGCTCTCATTACTGGAACTCTCCAAAGTCTCAGAAAAAGTCTTTGATTTATAAAGTACATTTAAATTCACTTCCATTGAAAAATACACACACGTAGGGTCTGCCAGAGAGGACAAGGTGGACACTGACATTTCCAAATCAACTTGACACCACCAGGATAGAGGAGGCCCCCAAGGACCTCCATGGGACCTGGGGATTTGGGGCGTGGGTGAGAAGTGGGCATTAGGGAGGATTCAACTCTTTGCACCTCTTCTGACAGCAGGGAGGGAGGTGCAGGGAATGTTTCTGTCTCCTGCTTGCGTCCTTAGGAACAGAAGTGTGTGGCCAGGGGACATTTTATACAGGGGTTCCTCTTGGGATTACTCAAATTCCCTCAGGAGCCAAGCAGGAAATCTGTGTATGAAGGTGCAATGCACATGTGGGAGCAGTGAGGCTCGTGTTCAGTTGGAGACTGCACGCCCCACTTAAGGTATGCAAATTCAACCTTTTATTAAACACGATTGTTAAAGTGCATCTGCCATTTTGCAGCAATGCTATAATGCATAGGGTCCAGACTTACTGAAGATTCCATGAGTGGGGCAATTCTTCCATTTTCCTTTCATTTTACAGAAGGGGACCAGAGACAGCCTGTGAGGGGCACCCATGACTGGGCCCAGAGGAGAATGGTACATTCTAAGGAAGGCCTTCAGGAAAAGTTTATGAAAGCCCCACAACTTGGAGAAAGAAAATCTAACCTGGTCTAACCTGGTAGTTCAACAGTGAACCAACTCCCAGGCCCCAAAGCATGCCGGCGGCAGAGCCCAGCTCTGAATGCCTGGAACTATGTCTGTACACAGGCTAGGCTGTCTCTAGCTCTTTTTTCCCCTCACCTCACTAAGCGATCTTAGGCAAGTCCATTATCCTCTTTAGGCCTCAGTTTCCCTGTCTGTAACACATAGGAGTTGGGCTTGATACTAAGGCTTTTACAGCTCTGGAACATTCCAAAGAAGTTAGTGGAAGATGGGGAGAGGAGAGTTGCCCAGATAAGGGCAGAGTTGGGGCCCTAAAGATGAGGAAGTCAGACAAGGTGTGGTAGCTCACATCTGTAATCCCAGCACAATCCCAGCACTTTGGGAGGCTAAGGAGGGAGGATTGCTTGAGCTAAGGAGGGAGGATTGCTTGAGCTGAGGAGTTGAAGACCAGCCTGGGCAACATAGCAAGACCTTGTCTCTACAAAAAATACAAAATTACTTGGGCGTGGTGGCGAGTGCCTGTAGTCCCAGTTAGGAGGCTGAGGTGGGAGGATCACTTGTGCCTAGGAGGTTAAGGCTGCAGTGAGCCACGATCACACCACTATACCCCAGCACCCTGGGCGACAAAGGGAGAAAAAAAAAAAAAAAAAAGGCCGGGTGCAGTGGCTTATGCCTGTAATCCCAGCACTTTGGGAGGCTGAGGTGGGTGGATCACCTGAAGTCAGGAGTTTGAGACCAGCCTGACCAACATGGTGAAACTCCATCTCTACTAAAAATACAAAAGTTAGCTGGTCATGGTGGCACATGCCTGTAATCCCAGCTCCTCAGGAGGCTGAGGCAGGAGAATTGCTTGAACCAGGAAGGCTGAGGTTGCAGTGAGCCGAGATCACACCACTGTACTCCAGCCTGGGTGACAGAGCAAGACTCCGTCTCAAAAAAAAAAAAAAAGAGAGATGAGGAAGTCAGAGAATCCTGGGTAGGGGCTTTATCGGGCAGAGCTGCTGCCCCAATCCCAATTCCCTGATTCCAGGTATAGGCGCTCAGGACCTTCCTCCCCAAGGCTCCACACCGTCCCTGAGAGAGGAATTGTGCCTCAGCCAACAAGATGAAATTAGGGCAGCAGTTTCCATGAGCTGTTGACAGAGCTCATGCACCCCAAACTGGTCAGGAAATAACATTTGTTTTCAGGCTTCTCCTCCCCCTGCCCCCTCATCCTCCCACCTCTCCTGGGCTCCAGGCCCATTTCCACCCCTCATTATCTGGGCTCCCGCTTCAGGGCTGGGCCCCAGCTCGGAGCATCCTCACTGGTGTCAGCCTCCACCTCTCACAGTCTGCTCTGCACTCACATCAGCTGCTGGTTTGATAAGCTAATGGGCTCTAAGGTGTTCAGGGGTGATAAGAAGTGGATGTACTATCCGGGCACCCATGCCTGGGCCCAGAGGGGAATTGTACATTCTACAGAAAGCCTTCAGGAAAAGTTTATGAAAGCCTCATGACTTGCAGAAAGAAGTCTAACCTGGTAGTTCAGCAGCAAGAGATAAGGCAATACTCGCCATCATTGTAATAGTAGGCATATAGACAGCACCCAACATTCCAGGCACTGTTCTACATGCCTTACACACTTAGCCCACAACAGCCTCATGCAAGAGGTACGATTTATTATCCCCATTTTACAGACGGGGAAAGGGAGGCACAGAGAGGTGCTATAACTAGTCCCAGTCATAGAGCTAGTAATGGTAGCAGGAGGATTCGAACCCTGCCTACCTGGGTTTAACCATTATGCCATGCTGCCTTTCTATATAGCATATATAACGTGACTGTGATGGTGAAGAGTGTGGGTCTCTGAATCCGGTTGTCAGTGTTCAGAACCTGGCTCTTCCTGTGTCCCAGCTTCCTGAGCCGTAAAATTGGGATGAAACAATGCCACCTGTTCAGAGGATTGCCATGAGCATTGAGTTTGCTGGCTCATGCAAGTCACTTCAACCAGCATTGGGTATGTAGTGAGTGTTAGTAACTATTACCCCTTGCCAGCCGCTGATTAGCCGTGTGACTTTAGGCAAGACTGCTCTCCCCCAGGCCTGTTGCAAAGAGACCACTCGCGAAGAGTTTGTTTGGATAACAGCACTTTGGCCTTCTGGAACATCCCCATAGGCAGCTGCCTCCTCTGGTCAGCTGCCTCTGTGATTCTGGATCTGCATCCCCTCCCACTCTTGCCCCTCCCTCTGGCCTGCAGAAACTTCAGCACCAACAGCTCTGAAGGCAGACCCAGCTTCATTCACCCAGGCTCTAGGGTTGACCTCCACACTGTGCTCCCACTGCTGCCTGGGAAGACCTCTGCAGCCTCAGGCTGCCACCACCTCCTCCCCCACAGCTTCTACTCTACCCACAACTCTCACCCTGCTGCAGCCTGGGAAGAAAAACAAAGATTTCCCAAAGGGGCAGATGGAAGCCGCAATGTGGAAGGTGCCAGGGTTTGGAATGTTTACATGTCACTGGGAAAACCCCTCTGTCTTCTAGTAGCCCCTCTCTCTGCCTCTGAGGAGTATGGGGTGGGGATGGGGGACTGGGTGGTATCCACAGCACAGGACCCAGCATAGTCTCCCAGTTTGGTAGCCTTAGGGAAGCTCTGCATGGCAGGAGATTGTTAACAGTAATGGCCCCCAATGAATCACCAACTGCCAAACATGTGAATGAGGTCATCTGAGGCCATCCCACCCCAAATTGCAGATGCATGAATGACCCTGGGTGAAACCAACAGAAGAACTGCTCAGCTGAACCCAGCCCAGTTGTTGCACCACAGAATCATGATCATGAATAAATTAAAAGGTTGCTATTTTAAGCCACTAAGTTTGGAGTGGCTGTTATGCAGCAATAGGTAATTGATACTCTCTGCTTCCCCTAAGCATCTCATAGGTCCCTTAACTCCAAGCCCAGAATGAACATATCATGGTTGATTTATCCTCACAACCTGTCCCTCCCCTTCTGTCTCTCATCTCAGGAACTGACACCTCTCTATGCCAAATCATACATCTGTAGCCAGCTTTAACTCCCCACTCTTTCCATCAAGTACAGCTGATTTTATCTCCTAAATTTCTCTTGAATCTCCTCCACTGCCCCTGCCCATCTGGTCTCATCACATGTCATCCAGACCAGCAGTCATTACAGCAAAGAACACATACTGTAGAAAATGCTCAATACAATCACTAGGGTAGCTGGAAGAAAACAAGCAGTTCTAGTTTTATTTTTATTTAAAAAATTAAGAAATTAAAGCTTTTGATAATAAAAGCTAATACTTTTTATGTGTGTTAATTCATTTAATCCTTTCAACAACTTAATGAAACAAGTACTATCATCCTCAGAAGCTGAAACAGAGACAGAAAGAGGTTGACTGATCTGCCCAAGGTCTCTAGGATACAGAGGCAAGATATGAATCAGTCTAGCTCCAGGAATCCCTGAACTTTCATGCACAGAAGAATCACCCAGAGGGCTTGTGAAAACACAAATTGCTGGGCCCCAGACCCAGAGCTTCTGATCAGTAGGTCTGGCTAGGGCCTGAGAATATGCATTTCTACTAAATTTCTGGGGGATGCTGAGGCAGCAGGTCTGGGGACCACACTTTGAGAAACATGGATCTAGGCTATTCTACCTCTAAAGGTACTTTGTGAAGTTTTCAGCTCTGCAAATATTTAATATTCAGATTCACCCAGAAGCCGCCCCTCACTTGCTCAGGATGTCACACAGCCTTGAGTCTCCTAGCTTTGGAAGGTACCCTAAGGGAATATTGGTCCAATGGGATGGATTTGATATGCAGTTCTCTATATTCATCATGTTGCAACTAATGGCAGGGTTTTATGTTTTATTTATTTATTTTTACTTTTATTTATTTATTTTTTTTGAGACGGAGTCTCACTCTGTTGCCCAGGCTGGAGTGCAGTGGCGCAATCTCAGCTCACTGCAAGCTCCCCCTCCCAGGTTCACGCCATCCTCCGGCCTCAGTCTCCTGAGTAGCTGGGACTACAGACGCCTGCCACGACGCCCGGCTAATTTTTTGTATTTTCAGTAGAGATGGGGTTTCATCGTGTTAGCCAGGATGGTCTCGATCTTCTGACCTCGTGATCTGCCCGCCTCAGCCTCCCAAAGTGCTGGGATTACAGGTGTGAGCCACCACACCCGGCCATCTCAAATATTTTTATTTTTTTTGAGACAGGGTCTTGCTCTATCGCCCATGCAGGAGTGCAGTGGTACAATCCTGTCCCACTGCAGCCTCAAGCTCCCAGGCTCAAGCAATCCTCTCACCTCAGCCTACCTAGTAGCTGGGACTACAGACATATGCCACCATACCAGGCTAAATTTTAAGTCTTTTTTTTTTGTTTTTAGAGATGGGGGTCTCCCTGTGTTTCCTAGGCTGGTCTTGAACTCCTTGGTTTAAGCCATCCTCCCAACTTGGCCTCCCGAAGTGCTCAGCCAGGGTGTTTTCTTTTTTCTTTCTTTTTTTTTTTTTAATTAACTATTACAGAACTTTTAAAGCATATACAAAAACAAAGAGTACAGCACAATGACCCTACATGCCCATCTCCAAACTTTGATGACTGTCACATGAGACCAATCTTGTTTTTATAAACCTTCTCTACTTTTTCTTTTTTTTCTGGCATAAAGCAAACGCCAGATATCATGCCATTTCAATGTGCCTCTCTAACAGATGGAGCCTTAGAAAACAACAACAACAAAAATCCACCATGCTTTTATCACACCTAACAAAATTAACAATAATTCTTGTGTATCATAAGATATTCATGCTGTATTCATATTTCCTGATTGCCTCAAAATGTCCTTTTAGAATTGGCAGGTTTGAATAATCTATTGTAGTTTACCAGGACTGAATTCAATTAAGTGGATTGACAGGTTAAGTTACCTAAGTTTAACTCAACTAACTTTCACAAAATGAAGTAATTGCTTAAACAACTCGTGCAGAAAAACACAGATTGGAAGCACAGAAACAATGGCAGCCAAGTGAACAAAAAGGAAAAGGCAGAGTGAAACTTCTCCTCACACAAGCTGTCAGTCACATTCGAGATTAAAAAAATGTCGACCTAATCAGATCTGACAAGTCAATCAAGACAATTTCAAATTATCAAGAAGACTCTGAGGAGTGAATTTTCATCCACTATCGTCAACTGTAGCAATGGACCCTGCCTGGAGATTGACACCATTATGATTAGTAATTTGAGAATATTATATATTTCATTTTGATCTCTTTGAATTTTCCTAATTTGTATGTATTTATTATAACATACAAAACATATTAATGCAGCAATACTTAAAGTAATACTTAAAGTGTAACATATAACCATGGTACATGCTCAAAAAATGGTGTGTACACCATCAGAAGGTTGAAGCCCTCGGGTCAATACTACACTACAGCCTCCATGCTGGTCTCGTGTCTCAAGCCATGTCCCCGTCTCCAACACCAGCCCTGGCATGGCTTCCTCCATGACCAAAATCTAAATTTGTCACACTCCTGTTCACTGTTTGGACCTCAGACTGAAGCCAAACTCCTTATGCAGCCCCGTGAGTCTACCACCCACTGCTTCCCTCTTTATTTTTATTTATACTATTTTTTTTTTCAGATAGAGTCCCACTCTGTCACCCAGGCTAGAGTGCAGTGGCATGATCTCAGCTCAGCAACCTCTGCCTCCTGGGTTCAAGCAACTCTCCTGCCTCAGCTTCCCAAGCAGCTGGAACTATAGGCACATGCCACCACATCTGGCTAATTTTTGTATTTTTGGTAGAGATGGGGTTTCACCATGCTGTCCAGGCTGGTCTCGAACTCCTGACCTCAGGTGATCTGCCCGACTCGGCCTCCCAAAGCGTTTGGGATTACAGGCATGAGCCACCATGCCTAGTCCCTGCTTTCTTCTTTGTTTTTTGTTTTTGTTGTTTTGCTTTTTGAGACGAAGTCTCGCTCTGTAGCCCAGGCTGAAGTGAAATGGCCTCCCAAGTAGCTGGGATTACAGATGTGTGCCACCACACCCGACTAGTTTTTATAATTTCAGTAGAGATGGAGTTTCGCCATGTTGGCCAGGCTGGCCTGGAACTCCTAACCTCAGGTGATCCTCCAGCCTCCTCCGCCTCCCAAATTGCCGGGATTGCAGATGTAAGCCACCTCGCCTGGCCCCTTGCCTTCCTTTTTAGGCTCCAGGGCAATGCAATGTTAAGCCCAGGCTCAGTCTGCTCCAGTGTGTGCACATGCAATGGCACCCACTGTGCCCTCACTTGGATGACCCTCCTTTGTCCCATAGGTAACTCCTACTGAGCCTTCAAGACCTGGTTGGGCAGTCACCTCCCTCCAGAAGCCTTCCCTGACACCATCGTCTCCCCTGCCTGGGTTGTGGACCCTCCTGTGAGCTTCTGTATAAAGTGAGTTTCTGAGGACATTTTGTACCTATGTTAGTAGCACGGTGCAAGGGTAAAGAACATGGACCCTAGAGTCAATCTACAGGGTTGGAATAGTGGCTGCTATACCTACTGGGTTATATGACAAATGACTCAACCCCACAGTAAAATGGGGCCATGATGCATAATGGTTAAGTGTAAGGAAACTAAATCCAGGATGGCTAAATTTAAATATGCTGTGCTATTGCTAGCTGAGCGACCTTGGGCAAATTACTCAACATCCATATGCCTAGTTTCCTCATATGAAAAATGAAGATCATAATAGTACCCACCTCATGGGGTTGTTGTGAGGGTTCAATGTAAAGCCCTTAGAATAGTGCCTGCTACATAGTAAGTGCTCATAAATACCAGCTCTAATCATCATACGTCTGGATCCCACATTGGCTGTCATATATGGTTGAATGAATGGAATGCATTGAATTGTATTGGATTGAAATGAATTAAAATTGTGCCAACTCTTGTTTGTCTGTCACTGAGGGCTCCTCTCTGGGCCAGCCCTTTCAATGGTATAAGGTCTTCCCTCCCTAAGTCCTACTTGTCACTGCCATGGGCCCCAGGATGACTTCTCTTTGCTTTTAGTTAACTGGTCGTTAATACCACCTGGGAACAAGCAAGCACTCAACCAGGCTCGAGCTTCAGCTTTGTCTCAGGGACGTTCTTCAAGGAGGCCCTGTCCATTATCAACAACGTATCAGCCCACTAAAATGTCTGAAACTCATTTCAATATTTTTAAAAAAGCGAAGTCACACCATTGTGGACATCTGTCTTATTTACAGTTGTCTCATCACAGTCTGGGAATATTTTTAGCTGAATATAAAATAACTATCACCCTACCCTCCCCTTCAGCCATACCTTCTGGTTCTGGATTTACAGAGAGCGTGCAGACTTCCCAGCCCCTAAGTGAGAAGAAAGCTGGGGTCGGTGGGGGTGGGGATGGGGGGTAGCAACAGGATGACGCTTCCAAAAGAAAAGTAGTATAGAAATGAGCAAGAGAGCCGGGCGCAGAGGTTCACGCCTGTAATTCCACACTTTGGGAGACTGACGCTGGAGGATCACTTGTGTCCAGGAGTTTGAGACCAGTCTGGGCAACACAGGGAGACCCCCATTTCTACCAAAAAAAAAAAAAAAAATTAGCCAGGCATGGTGGTGCACTCCTGTGGTCCTAGCTACTTGGAAGGCTGAGGTGGGAAGATTGCTTGAGCCCAGGAGGTCAAGGCTGCAGTGAACCATGATCATGCCATTGCACTTCAGCCTGGGTGACAGAGTGAGACCCTGTCTCAAAAAGAAATAAGAAATGAGCAAGAGGCCACAAAAAGGAAACAAAAACCAAAAACCCAACAACAACATGAAATTGCTTGCATAAGAGATCTGCGCTTGTATCCCTAAATCTATAAAAATAAAAAATTTTTTAAAATAAAAAAAAAATTCCTTGCCATTAAGGAGAGAGAAGGGGAAGTAGAGAAGCAGAGAATTATGAAGACCATTTGGCAGAGGGAATTTGAGGAACACCAAAGAGGACGCCTCTCACTGCACTGAAAAATCAAGGCAGGTTTCACGGAAGGAGGAATATCCAGGCTGCTTCTAAAGGAAAGCTTACATTGTTGGCTGAGTTTCGGCGCAATCTATGGAAGAAGATGGGAGAATCCTTTTCCTTGAGATTTTGTAGAAAGGAACATCTGTGCCCCTGGAGAACCACAGGCCTCCCCCGCCCCTACCCCTGCTATTTGCCTGTGTGATCACTTTTCCAATGAACCCTCACCTTGATAGGACGCCACGAGCCCCTTTTGATCCTCTAAGGAAGCGTCGTAGTAGGTAAAAAAAAAGAAAAGGAGAATGAGAGCTGCTTCCAGTGTTAGGGCCCAGAGGGGCAGGCAGCACCGGACAGACCGCGGGTACTTAGAGCTCATCCTGTGTCCGTCTCTGTGCAGGGGTTCCACCAGCACCAAGCATCACCTCTCTCTCCAACACTTACTTGAGGGCTTGAGGGAGCGATAGGGGAGACACCCGCCAAAGGCCTTATCTCAGGCTGCAAGGCTGGCTGTGCTGGCCTGTCTATGGAGTTAACACGGAAGCAGAGGGACTATGATGGGGAGGGGAGGAAATGTATGTTTTCCATAGTTGCTGCATTCCTGTTATAGGTTCCTGCTGTGCTCAGTTTAAAAGAGGGCATTCTATTCCTTCGACACCCAGACATAATCCTTCTTTACTCTGGACTTCAGTCATCTTCACCATAACCTTGTAAGAAAAGCAAGAAACGGATCAATACTCCTATTTTATGAATAAGGAAACCGAAGCTCAGAAAAGGCATTCTTTTTAAAACTTCACTACATGACAGAGAGGTCACCCAGTGAGCTCTTAACAACAATGTATTGAATGAGAATGGATGAAACCAAAGAATGGAGCTGAGCCCTGGGGAGGACACAGATAGGACCCATGTAGAACTGACTCCTCATAGTTACACAGTTGAAATTATTTACATTTGAATTTATATTTAAATCTATGTGTTTCTAAGCACTTTAAGGGTGGGTGGCAGAAGAGAAAGGAGGCCGGGGTTTGGCTCTAGTAAAAACCTGGAGGGGATCCTGATCCAGCCTTAGGGTAAAGTTGCTCCTACCTCTGGTCACCTCCTCACAGGGCAGCCCAGGACTCTGCCTGGGGCACTACAGTGCATTTGAGGAAGGCCACCAGCCTCAGCATCCCCATCCCACAGTGGTGGACAGTCCGGTCCCCTGGCATGAGCTTTAAGGGGCTGAGGACTTATTTCTAACCCTGCAGCCAACTTCCCCTGTGGCTCCTATCCATGTGCCTGGCTGAAGGTCTGGAAGGTCTGGTACATGGTAAGTGTCAAGGAAGGAAGGAATAGAGGGAGGGATGGAGGGAGGGAGAAAGGGATGAAAGAGGAAGAAAAGAAGGAAGGAATTAGAGGTTCCTTACTTTCTACAATGGCCCCAGACACTGGCCACTGAGTGTAAACCGAATGTGTGGAGCCCCAGAGAACAAAGCCAGGGCCAGGAGCTGCAGGAAGGCGGAAAGTGGAAAGTGGATACTTTATTGACCATTACAGTTGTCCACTGAAATAAATACTCATGAGGTACTGAGCACCCTGTCACTAGGGGAATGCAAGCAGAGGCTGATAGTTACTTGTCAGAAATGTCTTGAAAACAATTCCTATGTAGATCAGAGGAGATTTTAATCACCCAGTAGAGTCCCGTCATTTTGATTTTAGATGAAGAAACCAAGACCCAGAGAGGTCATACCCAAGGTCATCTAGTCATTTGGCATCTGTCACTAAGAAGTGCAGCTTTATTTACAGAAGGAAAAAACTGAGACTAACCTAAATGTCCACTAGCAGGGGGCTGGTTAAGAAAACTGCAGGACATGTAACTTGCTACCAATATGATGGTTCTGAACATATGCAGGAAAAGCAAGAGGAAAATGCTTTTATCAAAACTGACACAGAAGATATACTGTTTAGTGAAAAAGCAAGTTATATAACAGTATATACAACATATTCCCACTCTTATAAAATAATATGTTAGCACATGCATAGAAAAAAGTTGGCTGCAAACCACCAAAACATTGGTTACTTTTGCTTTATACATTTTCAGAGCTAACTGTTATTAAGTACTTGCTGGCCACCATTCTAAGCACTTTACATATATGAACTTAGTTCATGACACTAGGATGGGTACTAATAGGCTTATATTACAAATGAGTAAACTGAGGCACAGAAAAACTACGTGACTTGCTCAAGGTCGCAGGGCTAGTAAGTAGTGGAGCTGGGACTTGAACCGAGGTAGCCTAACTTCAGGACCTGGGTGTTTGACCACTAAGCTATAACCTAGATCAGAAGTCCCTGACCTTTTTGGCACCAGGGACCGGGGTTGGAGAAGACAATTTTTCCACAGACCGGGGTGAGGTTGGAGGGATGGTTTGGGGATGAAACTGTTCCACTGCAGATCATCAGGCATTACTTAGATTCTCCTAAAGAGCACACAACCTAGATCCCTCTCATGCGCAGTTCCCAATAGGGTTTGTGTCCCCATGAGAATCTAATGCCGCTGCTGATCTGACAGGAGGCTTAGCTCAGGCGGTAATGCCTGCTGGCCTACCCCTCATGCTGTGCGGCCTGGTTCCTAACAGGCCACAGTCTGGAGGTTGGGGACCCCCGTCCTAGATTACTTTTAAGTCTTCTTCCAATTCTGAAAGTCTAGGAATGTGGGGTTCTAAGCCCTCTGCTACCCCAACAGCAAGTAAGGGGGAGGGTACCCCAATCTCCAGAGGTCAGAAGTCTCCATTCCTCTCACAATTGCCTCCTGGTTCTGATTTCTGCTCTATTTCTGGCAGTCAGTACGTCTTATAAACTGGGTTTCCTGAGAAGGAACTCCCCTATGCAGTGGGATAAATAGATGTGACCCCTGCCAACCTGGGCCCAGTGCAAGCTCTGTAAACCAGGCAGCCAACTGCACCCACCTGCCTGAGGGCACCAGATGTCAGCAAGATGAACACTAAAGATTTCCAGGCAATGCCAACCCCCGTACCTGACGGGCATGTTTACCAGCTGGCAAACAGTGTGGGTGGTAGCTGGTTCCAAGGCAATCCAAATCCCTATGCATCCTGATCCTGCCCCAATAAGGAAGCAGCAGGGACTGACTGCTTGACAAGAGGACCCCGCTCCTCGCAGAACAGAAAGGCTTTCATTAAGAAAGGGAGGTATCCCTGCAGTTGGCCTCTTACGACAGATTTGTCAAAAGCGGAGTTTTTGCTCTTCCCCTCTGACTCATAAAAGGCCCCGTTTTCTGACTATAGTTCCTGATATTCTGTCTTTAAATCTTCAAGGCAGGTCACCTGCTACAGAAAGCACAAGGGATCTAGGATCGATAAGTCGAAAACCAAATACAGTAAAATGTTAATTGTTGATTCTAGCTGTGAGATGTGTGGCTTTTCACCGTACAAGTCTTTCAACATTTTTTGGTAGATGTTTGAAATTTTTCATAATAAAATGCTGGGAAAAAAGCACTCTGTGCACCTGCTGTTCTGTCTGAAACACTCCTCCTACCAGATACAGATGGCCTCCGACTTACGATGGTTTGACTTAACGCTTTTCAACTTTATGATGGCGCGAAAGCAACACACATGCAGTAGAAGCCACGCTTAGAGTACCCATCCCACCACGCCTGTCTTTCACTTTCCGTAGAGTACCCAGTACATTACATGAGATATTCAATACTTTATCATGAAATAGGCTTTGTGTTAGACGATTTTGCCCAACTGTAGGCTAATGTAAGTCTTCTAAGCATGTTTAAGGTAGGTGAGGCTAAGCTATGATGTTCGGTAGGTTAGGTGTATTAAATGCATTTTTGACTTACAATATTTCCTACTTACCATGGCTTTATCAGGATATAACCCCATCGAAAGTCAAGGAACAACTGTACTGGCTTGCTCCCCACCTCACCTCCCTGGATCTGTACTCCACCATCCCCTTCTCAGGGAAGTTTTCCCTGACTGCCCTATTTTTTTTCTTTTTTTTTGAGATGAAGTTTGGCTCTTGTTGCCCAGGCTGGACTGCAATGACACAGTCTCGGCTCACTGCAACCGCCACCTCCCAGGTTCAAGCAATTCTCCCGCCTCAGCCTCCTGAGTAGCTGGGATTACAGGCGCGCGACACCACACCTGGCTAGTTTTTGTGTTTTTAGTAGAGATGGGGTTTCACCACGTTGGCCAGGCTGGTCTTGAACTCCTGACCTCAAGTGATCCGCCCACCTCGACCTCCCAAAGTGCTGGGATTATAGGTGTGAGCCACTGTGCCTGGCCTCTGACTGCCCTATTTAAAAGGACAGCATCAACTCCCCTTTCTGCTCCCATTGACAAGGGTTCCTTGTGTTCCCCTTTTACTTTCCGTCACAGCACTTACTAGCATCTGACGAAGTGTATATTTTTACTCGTGTATTTAGGTTTTTTTTTTTTTTTTAGATGGAGTCTTACTCTGTCACCCAGGCTGGAATGCAGTGGCACGATCTCGGCTCATTGCAACTTCTGCCTTTCAGGTTCAAGCGATTCTCCTTCCTCATCCTCCCAAGTAGCTGGGACTACAGGCATGAGCCATCACGCGGGGCTAATTTTTGTATTTTTAGTAGTGACAGGGTTTTGCCATGTTGGCTAGGCTGGTCTCGAACTCCTGACCTCAGGTGATTTGCCCATGTTGGCCTCGCAAAGTACTGGATTACAGGCACGAGCCACTGCGCCCGGCCTTGTATTTGTTTATTATCTACCTTCCCCTATGAGAATCTGAGCAACACGAAGACAGGGACTTTTGACTGCTGTGGTTGCTGTTGTATCCTCAGCACCAGGGAAGTCCACAGTAGGTGCTCAATAAATATTTGTTGGCTGAATAACAACAGCTACCATTTCTGGAATGCCAAGCATGGAACCAATCATTTTGCATGTTATTTCATCAGCTCTCCCTCTCAAGCCTGTGAGTGTAGGCATCATTATACTTACAAAAGAGGAAACTGCTGCTCAGAGAGGTGGCATGAGTACCCAAAGCCACACAGCTAATAAATGGCAGAGCTGGGACCTAACCCAGATCCATTTGACACTACGGCTTGTGTTGCTAATTACTTTGCAATTCTGCCTCCCAAGTTACTAAATCGCCCAGTCTCAATTTCCGTGAGTCAAATAAGATGATGTGCTCTGGTCTCCTCACAGGGTTATTACAAATGTGAAAATTTGTCAGCAGGCCTGGCAGCCTGAGTTACGGAAATGAAGCTGAGCAACTGCTGCTATGACCACGGTGTCCTGCCCTGAGCAGCCAGGCTTCCTGCAGGTGTGGTGAATCGAGTCAGAGAGCCCATAGCTTTCCTGTGTAATCATGACTTTTCCGTAAAAACCAGACTCCCTGAGAATACCTGCCACGCCCTCCTACCTGAGTCAAGCTCAGTCATGGGCCGTGACCAATGAGGTAGGAGGTCCTCCAGTCCCTCCCTGGAAATGTGTCCATGCCAAGGGTGTGACCTTACTCTGGGCACGTTTGGCTAAAGTGCAGCTAAGTCAGTCATTCATTGATTTAACACACATGAGCTTTGGAGTCAGGCAACCTGGTTCAAATTCTGGCTTTGGAATGAGCTGTGTGACCTCGGGTAAAACAGTCAGTGTCTCTGTGCCTGTTTCCTCATCTGGAAAGGCAGAAAATCAGAGTGTCAATCTCACTGGGTTGTTGTGAAGATTCAACAAGGCAGTGCATAAAGTGTCAGATGTGTAGAAAGCACTCCATAAATGTTAGCAATTATGATTATCACACAAGCTTGGCAAGTTTACTATAGAAACCTTTGAAAATACAGATGCATAAAGCTAACATAAAATGTCCATTTCAATCTCTCCAAAAACTAGCACTACGTTTTGAGTGTATATCCTTTCAGATGTTTTTCTATTTCTGTCGATTTAGGCCTTGTTTTTCTCCCTACAAAAATGGGATTACACAGCACATACCGTTTGGTAACTTGCTATTTTCATGAACTCTATATCATAAGCAGTTTCCGAACCAGGAAAATCTTTCTACGACACTATAACATGGTGGTTAAAGAGTCCGGGCTCTGAAAGCAGACTGCCTGGATTTGACTTCCCAACTCTGTTACTCTATGTGACCTTAGGCAAGTGCCTTAACTCCTCTGGGCCACAGTGTCCTCATCTGTAATATGGTGCCAGTAATCTCTATCTCACAGGATTCTTGTGAGGATTAAAACAAAATGTATCTGTTACTTGGAGTGGTGGCTGCAATATTAAGTGCTGTGTATAATCATCCTCCATGCTACACTGACTTCTATGGTAAGGATATGTGATAAAGTCTTTGGTCAGTCCTCTTCCAAACTATCCCTGTTCTAAACACTACAGTGAACATCTTCCATTAACATGGTTCTGGCCTGGCGTGGTGGCTCATGCCTGTAACCCCAGCACTTTGGGAGGCTGAGGCAGGTGGATCACCTAAGGTCAGGAGTTTGAGACCAGCCTGGCTAACATGGCAAAACCCCATTTCTACTAAAAACACAAAAATTATCCAGGCGCGGTGGCGTGCAACTGTAGTCTCAGCTACTCTGGAAGTTGAGGCAGGAGAATCACCTGAACCCAGGAGGTGGAGGTTGCAGTGAGCCAAGAATGCACCACTGCACTCCAGCCTGGGTGACACAGTGAGACTCTGTCTCAAAAAAAAAAAAAAAAAAAAAAGGTTTCTCTAGGGGATACAGGTACACGTGTAAGAGGTGGCCATCCAAATGTTTGGACTTTTCTGTGATTCCTATAGGGCAGGAACAAAGCTCAAGACAGCTAGTAGGCTTGACATGATTGAATGGGCTGACAGAGGTGGGAATACCATTTCCCTTATATGTGAAACAGGGTTTAATGATCTGGCCTCTAGAGCTGTTCTGGGCTCAGCTGAAGCCCAAGTGCAAATCCCTTCATCAGAAAGTCCCAGAAGGAGGGACGAGCCTAAATTCCTATGTAGGCCTTGGTCTTTTGAATAAGGGCAAATTACTTCCCTTCCTTGTTTTACTCATTTGTAAAATGGCCACTGCTGATCTCTGCTTTCTGACTGGTGAAGGTGTGGGGAGCTGGGGCCTTGTGGCAGGAGGCCTGCGTCAGGTCAGCCCACTTCTGAATCCCAAAGGGCCATTTCAGGTCTCAGAGGAAAAAGGCTGGCACTTGGCTGGAGCCAAAAGGGCTTGTGCTAGAGTGGGTCGTGGAAAAAAGAGCTGGGTCTGGAGGAGTGAAAGAGGAAGAGTATGGAGATGGGCAGTCTTGCTCTGGCCTGTTCTTGGGTCCTTGGTAAGAAGGCCATTCCCATCACCTCACCCCAACTCTACCCATCAATAGCCATATACAGGCACCACAGCACATGCCTGTGGCCTCAAGGCTCAGCTCAGATTTTGCTCAGCTTGTGTTCTGAGCTAGATTGCTCTACCACACCTATTATGTGACCTTGTTTCCTCTGAGCCTGTTTTCTCATCTGTAAAATGGAGCTAGCATGATCTGCTTCTAAACACAGAACTAGAAGCACCACCTCCAGAGGAGATCTTGGTACAGGGTGGGCTGGTGACTCAACCAAAGACACTGGTGAGTTGCCATGTGAATTGGGATTGGAACCTAGACCTCCAGACCTTCAGATTGTTTCTCAGGCCATCACCCTGAGATATTCTCTGCTTCCACGTAGTCCTAGAGCTCAACAGTAACTCTTAGCCACACCCTCCATTGCTCCCAGCCACTCCACACTTTTGCCACAGCATGAGATGCCCTGTCAGGAACCTATTTAAGAGTAGGCTAGACAGTGAGCTTCAGAAAGCTGGCATGTGTCCCCAGTGCTTCTCATCTTTTCTTTGGATTACTCATCTATCCATCCCACTTAGTCTCTGGCCCAGGTAATCTGGAACACTGCAGTCATGGGGATGAGGGATATGTAAGTCTGGGGTTCCCATGGAGTCTGAAGCCAGGACTTTACCATGTACCTGTTCCTGCCCTCCCCAATGCCTTTAAGCTTCCATTTTCATTTGGTTCCCACCTGTATCTTCCTCCATGAACCAATCTGCCTTGGCAGCTGAAGCCATTTTCTGCTGCTCCACACAGAGCATTCTGTTCATATCCTTTCTCGATGATGTGCAGGCCTTGGTGAAACTTTGAGCTCACAGAGTTTGTTTTCTTGGCCACCCAGTGCCACTTGATCAATATGCTGAAGTAGAGTTAAGGCATGAGAAACAAGTATACTGCTAACAGCAGTTACTTTCTGTTACCTACTGCTTGTCTGGCTCTGAAAGCTCATTGTCCTCCAAGCCTTAAAACAAACCTGAGTGGAAACAGACTCTGAAAGATTTAGTAACTTGTCCAAGCTAGTAAGTGGCCAAGCTAGAATTTCAGCCCTAGTCTGAAAAAGCAAGTACTCTGGCCATTTTTCTGAACTGTATCTCTGCAGGGTATAGATTTGATCTCCAAGAAGCTTTTTGCCTAAGTGGATGGATACGCCTTGCCTAAGAAACCACACATCAGAAGCGGCACTGACAGGGATGCTGTGTTGGGGCAGAGGCAGGGAGGAAAGATCGGTTGCAGTGGATTTAAGGATAGTGAGAAAAAAGGTTTGTTTGCCCGGTGTAGCCTGGAAAAGGAGGGTGGGTCACCATTGGGACCAGTTCTGGATGCCATTCTAAACAGAATGGGTTTTCTCTTCCAGGCACTGGGAGATCTTTGAAGGTTTGTGAGCAGGAGAAAGTAACAGAATCATGATTGAGGACAATGCATTTGGTGTAAACTAAAGTGTCTCCTTGGGGTAGATGTTGATTAAGGGAGGGCTGATCACAGGCCAGAGAGAGTTCTATGTGTCCCAGGACAAAACAAAATGGCATCTACTTCCTGGGAAGTTTTACAAATGCACTGGAAGACTAACTGCCCCACTGTCGTTGAGGGATTACACTGGTAAAGCTACTGGATAGGACATTCTGCTATATTTTCAGAAATATTTATAAAAGCTGCATTAAAACATGTAAAAATGCTTATATTAAAGTACAGTATATGACCACTATTCTATTTAATAGCAATAGTAACATTATCATCCATGGGGGAAAATTGGAAAACAAGCAAATACAATAAAATGTCAACAGTATTTGTGTTAATGTGATGAGACCCATGGGTGTTTTCTCCTTTTTGGCCACTTTCCTATATTTTCCTCAGTTTTCTCTAATGATAAACTTCTTTTTCTCTTAAAAAAAAAAACACACACAAACACCGTGCTGCCTTTTCTAAGTGTTATTTTGCCCTACGTACGTGGCAGGGGAGTTATGAGGAGTAAATGAGCAAATACACGCAAATTACCCAGCACGGTGCCTGGCATAAAATCGGCGCTCAATGAGTATGAATCGTGAAGGGTCTCCAGTCCCGCGTCCCCGCCTTTGAGGAGCCCGGACCCGCCAAGCAGGCTCCCGGCCCGGCCCGGAGGTCGATGCTTCGCGATAGTGCCCTGGCGGGTCCTGCCGACTCGGGGCCCGCGGGCCCCACGGCGCTACCCAGCCTGCGGACGTGGAGCCCGGGCCGTACCGCCGCACACGCCCCGGGCATCTCTGCGCGACGTCGCGCGCACCCACGGCTCCGCCCCGTGACGTAACCCGGGGCGGGGTCGCCACCTCCGATTGGCCGGCGCGCTGTCACCACGTCGCGGGAAGCTGGCAGGGTGTGTGTCTGTGTGCGTGTGGGGTTTGCTTTGTCATTCGTACCCCCTGTGCGCGCTGACGCGGCCGGCCTGGCCGAGCTCTCCAGCATCCCCAGAAGGGTCCCCAGCGCTGTTCCTGGGATGCTCCCTTACATAATGACGCGACTGGCTGAAGCGCACGTCCGCGCAGACACCGCACATGCCGCAAACCCGGGCCTCCCGATTTCATACATTGCTAGACGAGAGCCTACAATGCCATGTCGTACGGTATGCTCTAGTAGGGATTACAATACAGTGAAACGCAACCCAATAATAATAAAGCATACCTTCGCAACAAGGCGTAATATAGGATGTTATATTTATAGGGCCTATTTATAAGCCTCTATTTAAATCTTTCTGATAGGCTCAGCCGCGGACCCAGACACCATAATGATTGGCGCATTCTTCTGTCCTTCAAAGAGGCGGGTTCTAGAAGCAGTTTTGCTTCAGCAGGCCCTGGGATTGGTCGACAGAGGTTTACCGGTGGCCTCGATTGGCCCCGCGGGCCGTCCATCGGAGCTGGGGAGGCGGGGCAGGCGGCTGGCTGGTGCTGGGCGGGCGGGCCCCGGAATTGTCATTTCTTTGTTTCCGAAGGCGAAGGAGGCTCCGAGCCCCCCCTCCCCGTGCCACCCCCTCCCCCCGGGTGCTGGCTCCATGTCTGTGTGACCGGCCCCAGGGGTAGAGTCCAGGCCCGACGCGGGGCGGGCCGGCGGCGGCGGCGGCGGCTGAGGTGAGAGACGGCGGCGGCGGCGCGGGCACCCGGCCCCCCAGCGGGAGGATGAAGCGGCGGAACGCGGACTGCAGTAAGCTCCGCCGCCCCCTAAAGCGGAACCGGATCACCGAGGGCATCTACGGCAGGTGAGCGGCTGCGCCCCTACTCCGCGGGCGCCGGCCCTGCGGTCCCCCGCCAGCTCGGAGGGGCCCGGCCCCGTTATGTAACCCCGACTAGGCCGCACTCCCGCCCCGGGGGCTCTCCTGAGGAGCGCTGGCCCGGGAGCAGCTGGCTGGCCCACCGGGGGTCCCCCCCCCGGGGGCGCGGGGCGTGGCGAGGGCTGGCCCGGCCTGGCCGGGTGGGGAGGGCGCGGCGGGCGCTAGCTGAGGGAGCCGCCGCGCCGCCGTTGGAAGCGCCGGGCCCGCCGGGGGGAGGGGCGGAGAGCCCCCCAACCAGCCCGGCGCTCCCGAGCATCCCGGCCGTGCCGCTGGGCCCAGAGGGCCGCTCCCGGGAGCCCTGACTTGCAGCCTCTGGCCCCCGAGCCCCCCGGTGGCTTGGGAGTTTGCCGGCCTGAGCCAGGAGGCGCGTGGACCACAGCGCGGGGGGTGGGGGAGGCTGACAAAGTTCAGAGCCCACTGTGGCCCCTCGTTCCCCCAAGCTGCCAGCAGAGTGGCCTGGAGCCATGCTGTCACTTCTTTCGCCTTCTACTTCCCATATGGGATTTCAAACTTGGCACCGAGGGCTGAAGCTGATACCCCCAAATCATGCCCTGTGGCCCTGCTCCAGACTCGAAAGGGTCTGATGACCAGTTTTTCAGCAAATACTGTTTTGACAATTCCAAGCAGATAGCTTGCTTTGAACGTTTTTAAAAAAGGATTTTCTCCAAACTCTCTTTTTTTTTTTATCCGCAAGAAAAGCAGTGTCCCTTTAAATAGAAGTTGAATTCAGTCCACCGGTAGAGAAAGACGACAGGTTCATGGGGCAACTTACTATCATAGCTTCCCCAAGTCGATTTGTGTACGACTGTTTTCTGGTTCTTCTCAGAATGTTAATTGTAAATGGTATTTGCCTTGATACAGATTTCGGTGGAGAGGTAATTAGTTTACAAAGGAGAATTCTCAGCATGTGGATATAGGCTTAATTGAGTCCTCATGGTGCTTTACAATTAGCTCTTCTAGCTGTGGGATTTCAAGAAATACGTGAGGTAGCTGATGACACCCAAGTTGTCTTAACATAACTGTACACCTTGCACATGCTCTTGTTTACAGATGTGGAATGATTGCTTTCCACAAGCAGCTGACTGTTGTAAACACTGGGGATTTTCTTCAAGTTTAAAAACATTGAGAAGTCATAGTAAAAAGTTCTTAGGTATATTCTTATAAAATAAGCTATAGAGCATAGGAGTAATTCATTCATTCAATGGTTATATGTACTGTGTGCCAGGAACTCTTCTAATTAGTGAAGATAGAGCAGTGAATAAAACAGATTCGAATCTATGCTGAATCAATCAAACTTGACCATTTTAACTGAAACTGTAAAAGCAAACAATTTTTCCTACACATAGATGGAGGAAAGGTCTCTTAAATGCACGTTACATATGCTGCACATTCTTGAATTAAAGAAAGTTTTTCCCCCTTGGCTATTGAAAACTGTTTGACCAACTTATCATTAATGGTAACATAAGAATAGGAAAGGGATATTAAACAGAGTTGGTAGACTTAGCACAACTGTGGCATTTGAATAGCTGCTATTTACAGTAACATAAGATGATGTACCTCCATTTATAGCAAGAAGATCGAGAGTTCCATATTGTTTACATGTTTTCTGCTGTATTTCAATTTCTCTTTGTACTTGAACAAATAGACCCAGTTTACAACCTGCGCCATAATAGCTACTCAAGTGTGAATCTATGTGAAGAAGTGAATTCATTGTTTAATGAAGATTTATCATCATTAAAAAGCCATCTGATGGCTTTTGAAATTTGAATTTCTTACCCTAAAGGGTTAATTGTAAATACTCCATGCAAGTTATTCAGAGGTTCATCTGCAAAATTTTAAAAACCAACAGTGCATTAGCCTTAAATCTTCTTACACTTCTCTTTTGCATTCTTTAAGTTAAATGTTAATGAAAGACCTAAATGTATTTCTACCTGTCTTTCCTGGTTGGAGCATCATATATCAAATGAGCGTTTCAACTCACTTATCTGTTTCTTGGTTTATATTATGGAGTATTGGACTGAAGAACAAGATTTTTTTCCCCCCAATTCTGTTTTTAAAGAGATTTAGAAAAATTTCCTGTTATTTCTAAAGCAAATAGGATGAGTGGACTGATTATAAACTAGAATGCTTGAGGATTCATGAATATCAGATTTCTGGTGATCCTCAAATTTAAGTCTATACTAAGTTGTTTTTCACACCATCTATTGCCCATTTTGTTTCTCAACAACATCTGGCTGATTTTGGATTCATTAAACAGAGAGCCTTGTTTTTTTCCTGGGGCCGTGTTGACAGTTTTGATAACCACTGTCTACTGTTTCATAGCCAAACCTTTCATGGACTTATTATTTTCATGTTCTCAGTCTGTACAACTTTCTGAGCCTTGGCATAGGAAGGAGGCAGCTGTGGTGAAAAGCGCACTGGACTGCAGGAATCAGGAGACCCAGGATCAGACTCGAAATACCAGCTCTGCTGCTTTAGGCAGACAGGGCATCCACAGCTTTAAGCCCCAGTTCTCCCATCTTCAAGTGAGTTTTGAGGACTAAAGGAGATATGTACAGTTTGTGAGATGCCTTATAAATCCTAGTGTAGTTTACAGATACTGTTTACCATGTTGTTACTATCACAGTTTAACATGTGTGGCTTATTTTTTAAGTAGGCAGGAAATACTGTAAGATTTGGTGCAACTGTAAACAAAAGTTGAGGAGCCAAAACAAGGGGTCAGTTGCTGTTTGGTCTTGCTTTAAAAAATCCTGTTGTGGAGACACTTTTAAATCATGGGCTGCAGTCCAACAACTGTTGCTGAGGTGACTGTCAAATGATATCATTTATTGTGAGTATCATGGCTGTCTTGGAATTCTGTTTCAGGGCGAGATACAAGGAAAATTAATTTTAGGCATTATATTAATGTAATCTGCATTTATACCTATGAAACATCATTTGAAAATTGAAACATGCTATAGAAATATTTTAATCCAGTTAATAATTAAAAATAGGAGAAAGGAAATAGAAATAGTGATCTTTTCATCTTACTGGGGGCTAAAGTTCAATGTAGTTCTAAAAAAATCTGACCCAGCCCAGAGCCTGACACAGAGTAGACATTCAGTGTTCAATAAATGTTGAGTGAGTAAATTAATAAATAAATGAATATAAGCTAGTCCATTTCATTCATGAAGTGCCTACGTTGTTCAGGGAGTTGTGGAGGATACAGGATAACACATGGCTCATTGTCTTCAAGGGATTGATAGTCTAGTAGGCCGTAGTAATACCGTCTTAAATTTGTACAGTGGTTTAGAGTTTCCAAAGAACTTTAAGTTCTGTTCAAGTAAAAATATTTTTGTTGTACTAAATTTTAGCTTACTGTTTTAGTGGTTCACCTGACACATTAACAGCTGTATTTTGCTCTGTGCTATTTTATGATAGACAGTTGCCACTAAATGGGGGAATCTTTTCTATCTCAAATGAGATAGATATGAAAGTACTTTAAAAATTATGAACATAAGTTATTAAGTACCTAACTTTTGTATATCTAGGGTCCTTTGGTTTTCTGGACTGGGTTCTCTCCCAGTGTCTGCCTTGACACATGTGCACCAGACATTCCCAATAGTAATATCTCATTGCAGGCGTGATTTTCCAGGTGAGGTGAGGTTAGGGTACTATGTAGTTTTTAAAAGCCTTAAGGGGATTCTGTATGGTTTACCCCCACCTCTCACCCTACCATACTTTCCACTCCCTTCCCTCAGAGAATTACTGACTTTATAATACAAAAATGAGATAAGATGTAGTAAGTAGAAGAAGGAGGCAGAAACATTTGTGTTTAAAGTATACATATATTCCAAGTTTCTACAGTTAAATGGTTATTTATACAAGTAAATACAATACGAATTTTAAGTAAGATATATGTTTTAAGCTTCTGGAAATGATTTTATATCTGCGTTACTGGTAGCTGAAGGAAGCACCCCTTCACTGTGTATTTAAGACTGCTTCCTGTCTTCGTGTACTGGATTCTGCTTGTAGTGCTGTGTGAAGCTTAGGCAGTGCAGTATTGTACCTGTCATATTTTTGCAGCTTAATGCCTTAAAACTAGGACTAAGAACTCAGCACTGGTGTGTATGTTATTATTTCCCATTTTTATTTCAGAGAAAAATTCTCTGGTCCTTGGGGCTCCTCAAAAGTGACTTTTTAAAGTGATTAAATTTTACATTCTTCTCAACTTCCCAATTTCCTTTTTCAGACCCTTGTCTACATCTGATCTCCAGAGATTTCATTTGACTGCTTTTTCTGCCTCCTTAATGATGTTTTCTAAGTCTAGTTTTAGACTCCTTTGGGCTATGCTTATTAAAGTCACTGCAGGCTGTCATGACCCTTGGCTGCCTTGATTGTACATGTGTTCTGCAACTGAAACCCCAGATACCTGTGTTGCAACCTCATAGCCTAAAAGCATTTTGGTAATCTTGGTAGGCTTTAACGATCCTGGACCTGGCGCAAAAGTCTATATTGTTTTAGAGGAGTGTTGGGGAAGGAGAAATGGAAATGTTTTCATTAACCTGTGCAGTGAAGTATTTGTTAGCTAACCTCTTCTATTTCTGGTTTTCACAAAATACACTTTAAAAATTGGCCACACTGGGATGAAAAAGCACTTTCCTCCAACTTTCATTATGATTCTTCCTGTCTGAGCAGTCTTGGCAGTTTAGTTTCATTAGGTGTTTTGAAAATCCCTTTAAATTGCTGCTGGGTTGAGGAGGGGAACAGGAGAGAATGTGATTCACTTCACATTATTTGCTTAAAAGCTTCCTGTTTGATCAGTGATAGTCTCCTTTTTCTTCACATTGATTCCTCATGGCCCCACTTGAACCTCACTAGATTTAGACTGACCTTAATGGTAGGTTTAACAAATAATTATTTTCATTTTCTTACTGGTTATATGCTTGTATATATCTCATGGACCCAGTCCGTGTTCTGTAAGCATTTATGTTCCTAGAATCTTTTTCTTTGGCCATGTCTCCCAGATCTCCCCACTGATACTGTTAACCCTTTGGGGTTTTATGTATATAAATGTGCACCTTGTTTTATCTGTTTCTAGGCTACCATCTTGTGGAGTTTGGAGGGCAAGTAGAAATTTCACAAACATAGTTAAGTGAAATACTGTAATTAGGTTACTTTTCTTCATAAAATTTAGTGTGCTCTTCAAATATACTGATTACTTTATTCCCAGGCTTACTAGATTTGGGCATAATTATTTTACTTGGCTCTTTCTCAAGAATTAAGTCCAGAAGAAAAATAAGTTGGCTGTCCAGCAAGCTGCATAAGTAGAAAGGTACATACAACAGTAGATACACACATCCCTGTTAGACTTTTTCCACTGTGAATTTCTTCAGATACTTAAGTAGTGACTTTTCAAAGCCTCTCACGTTGCATCTTGGCAATGGGAACTTGAAAAAAGTTAATCAACTTTTAGAGAATATTGAGGCTTTGTATCTTTGATTTGGCATTTAACTGACATCAAATAATCTCAGCTGATGAGCCTTCCAAAGCACTTTTCATCCCTGGCCTTTGAAGACATTCATAGTACTGACCTTGATTACTTTATATTTTTTTCTCTGCTGCCTTTAAGGATATGATATGCCCACTTTGAGTCATGGGATTGTGGTACCAAAAACAATGTATCCCTCACCCCATCTCCTGTTACCTTCTGTTTTTCAGAGCTTTTGCATTTAGTGATTAAAATGGTGTGACTGGTCCACTTTTATTTATCTATTCGTATCACTGATGCATTTGAACTGTTTAGGACCAATTTCCCACCCAGCACAGAGGAGTGGTTAGAAATAATCTCATTCTGTTTTTTAATTATATTGTTACATTGTTCATCTTCAAAACACTTTTTTTTTTTTTGAGACAGGGTCTCATTCTGTCGTCTAGGCTGGAGTGCAGCAGTGAGATCGCAGCTCACTGTATGCTTCATCTCCTGGGTTCAGGAGGTCCTCACACTTCAGCTGACCGAGTAGCTAGGCCCAAAGGCGTGTACTACCGTGCCTGGCTTTTTTTTTTTTTTTTTTTTTTTTTTGCGTTTTCATAAAGATGGAGTCTCGCCAATTTGTATAGGCTGGTCTTGAACTCCTGGGCTCAAGTGAGCCACTCACCTTGACCTCTCAAAGTGCTGGGATTATAGGCATGAGCCACGGCACCCACCCAACACTTTTAAAAACCAAATAAGTGGCTGAGTAGTAAAGTCAGTAGTTTGCCTATCTTGTAGCAAGAACGATTGAACATTAAAGAGAATGAATACTATGTTCATGTCCAAAATAAGGATTCCTGTCTCAGAAAAGAGAGGTACTGTCTGAGGCTTGAGTCTTCTTTCTCAGATGTAATAAGAATTTTTGGCCAGGTGTGATGGCTGTAACCCCAGCACTTTGAGAGGCTGAGGCAAGAGGATCACTTGAGTCCAGGAGTTCAAGACTAGCCTAGGTAACAGAGAGAGACCTCATCTCTACTAAAATTCAAAAAAATTAGCGGGGTGTGGTGTCACATCCTTGTAGTCCCAGCTACTCGGGAGGCTGAGGCGGGAAGATCATGTGAGCCCAGGAGTTTGAGGCTGCAGTGTGCCATGATCGTGTTACTACACTCCAGCCTGGGCAATAGAGCAAGACCCTGTGTCGAAAAGAGAATTGGCTGGGTGTGGTGGTTAATATAATCCCAAAGTGCTGATATTACAGGCATGAGCTACCACAACCAGCCCCCAATTTAAAAGAAAAAAAAAAAAATCTAGAATGGAAATCGCTAAAAAAGATTTTCACAGTTTTGTGGTATAACATTTTTATAAAGGTCTGTATAGACCACAGAGATATCAAGGACAGGTATTGTAACCTAATGCAGGTGGTGAGTTTTAGAATTTCTGTTTCAAGAATACTTTTAACAGTGTGGAGTCTATGGGGTTTAGGAAGGGGAGGAGTGAAGAAGCATAGGAGGGAGAGAAAAGAACTCACAGGCGCGAAAAAAACCCTGTTAACATTATATAAACATTAGAAATTCATTTCATAAGGGAATCAAAATTATGCTTCATATAATTGATAGTAATAATCTGCTTAATCACACCTTATATTTGTATCATACTTGTAACTTTTCCAGATGTTTTCATATTAATTATCTCATTTTATCCTCACAAGTGTGAAATAGGCAGAGTAGTTATTGCCATTTTATAGGAAACAAACCTGAGGAATAGAGAACTAAAAAGCTGCAAGGCACGGTTGAAAGAGTACAGAAAGAGAAGTCAGGGGACTGCAGACAACAGTGTAAATTCTATGTGGAACACTATGTTGCTGCTAAAATGAATAAGGGAAATTTCTATATAAAGAAGTGGACATGACTGGGCCTGGTAGCTCACGCCTGTGTAATCCCAGCACTTTGGGAGGTCGAGGTGGGTGGATCACCTGAGGTCAGGAGTTCAAGACCAGCCTGGCCAACATGGCAAAACCGCATCTCTACTAAAAATACAAAAATTAGCTGGGCGTGGTAGCATGAACCTGTAATCCCAGCTACTTGGGAGACCGAGGCAGGAGAACTGCTTGAACCTGGGAGGCAGAGGTTGCAGTGAGTCGAGATCGCGCCACTGCACTCCAGCCTGGGCGACAGAGTGAGACTGTCTCAAGAAAAATAAAATTTAAAAAAAAACTAAAAAAAAAAAAAAAAAAATGGACATGTCAAACAGAAACCTGTTTTTGTTAAGAAACACATTTGTTTATATAGAAAAAACAAACTATATTTATGAATTATATAACAGCAATCATCTTGGGGCAGGGCTACCAAGGGCTTTTATATTATTATATATTATATGACCTTTTAAATAACAAGTATATGTTGCTTCTTTTTAACTTTTCATTTTGAAATAATTTTAGATTTAAACAGAAAAGTCACAAAAATAGTACAAAGTACTTACACCTTAGTGAAACGTACCTTATTTATTTATTTATTTATTTTTAAAGAAAGAAAAATAGCCAGGTATGGTGGCTCATGCCTGTCACCCTTGCTACTTGGGAGGCTAAGGTGGGAAGATTGCTTGAGCTCAGGAGGTTGGAGGTTGCAGTAAATTGTGATTGCACCACTGCGCTACAGCATGGGAGACAGAGTAAGTCTGACAAAAATAAACAAACAAAAAAGGGCATATTTCACACAGATTTGTTATTGCAGTGGCTGCACATGTACGTGTGTGTGTGTATAATTGACACTAGAAAGGTTCCCTTTGCAGTATGCAGAAGGCCTAGAATAGAAAAGAGAATTATGGAACAGATTGGTCTTCTCGGCCTGCTCCCCTTTTTTGAATTTTATACAAGGAGGTGCCTGCAGAATGCAGCAGTAGTTCCAGTTTATTTTATCTTAAGGCTCACACGCAACTTTCTATAGTTTTTTTTTCTTGTCAAAATTTTTTTTTGTCTCTGGATCTCTTTACACTCTTAAAAATGATTGAGGCCGGACACTGTGGCTCACGCCTGTAATCCCAGCACTTTGGGAGGCCGAGACGGGTAGATCACCTGAGGTCGGGAGTTCGAGACCAGCCTGACCAACATAGAGAAACCCCGTCTCTACTAAAAATGCAAAATTAGCCAGGCACATGGTGGCACATACCTGTAATCCCAGCTACTTGGGAGGCTGATGCAGGAGAATCACTTGAATCCGGGAGGCAGCGGTTGCGGTGAGCAGAGATCGCGCCATTGCATTGCAGCCTGGGCAACGAGCAAAACTCTGTCTCAAAAAAAAAAAAAAGATCGAGAACATCTCAGAGATTTGGTTTATATGGATTATATCTACCAATATTTACTGTATTAGAAGTTAAAACTGGCTTGGCTGATGCCTGTAATCCCAACATTTTGGGAGGTCAAAGTAGGAGGATTACTTGAGCCCAGGATCTTACTTTGTTGACCAACCTGTGCAACATAGCGACATCCCATCTCTACCAAAAAAAAAAAAAAAAAAAAGCACACCAAAAAATTAGCCAAGCATGGTGGCATGTGCCCGTAGTCCTAATTACTCTGGAGGCTGAAGTAGGAGGATCACTCGAGCCCAGGTTGAGGTTGAGGCTGCAGTGAGCTATGATTGTACCACTGCACTTCAGCCTGGGCAGCAAAGGAAGATCCCAATTCTGGGGGGAAAGAAAGAAAGGAAGAAAAGAAAAGTTAAAACAGAAAAATTTAAAACATTAGTTCACTTAACAGTAACAATAAATTGCCGGGCACAGTGGCTCACGGCTGTAATCCCAGCACTTTGGGAGGCCAAGGCGGGTGGATCACCTGAGGTCAGGAGTTCAAGACCAGCCTGGCCAACATGGTGAAACCCCGTCTCTACTAAATACAAAAATTAGCCAGGCGTGGTGGTAGGCGCCTGTAATCCCAGCTACTCGAGAGGCTGAGGTGGGAGAATCACTTGAACCTGGGAGGTAGAGGTTGCAGTGAGCCAAGATCGTGCTGTTGCACTCCAGCCTGGGCGACAGAGTGAGACTCCATCTCAAAAAAAAAAACAAAAGTGACGGGACGCGGTGGCTCACACCTGTAATCCCAGCACTTTGGGAGGCCGAGGCGGATGGATCGCAAGGTCAGGAGATCGAGACCATCCTGGTTAACATGGTGAAACCCCGTCTCTACTAAAAATGCAAAAAATTAGCCGGGTGTCATGGTGGGCGCCTGTAGTCCCTGCTACTTGAGAGGCTGAGGCAGGAGAATGGCGTGAACCCGGGAGGCGGAGCTTGCAGTGAGCCGAGATGGCACCACTACACTCCAGCCTGGGCTACTGAGCGAGACTCCATCTCAAAAAAAAAAAAAAAAAGTAACAATAGCTTAATAAATTCGTGAGAAGACTGGTGTGGTTTTACATTTTTGCATAGCTCTTCAGTGTGTGACTTACTAGAAGACACTTTGAGAACCACTGTTGTCGTCAGAACCAGTGGCAGGTAGGCCAAGTGGAGTGATAGTCTGGCACCCAGAACAAGGCTTATTAAATTCGTTTCTTCATAGTGAAGAACATTCAGAACAGATGGGAGCAGGTTCATGGTAATCCTTCAGGCAGAAGCTGTATTGGTTATCTTGGTTGATGTTGCTTTCTCCAGACACCTTCCCAGTCGGTCACCTGTGTGTCATCTTTCCCTCTATATTCATTGTAAGTATGTGCTTTGGTAAAAGTCCTACTGTCAGTCCTAAACACTTTTCTACATTACAGATCATTCATTCAACATTTTTTTTTTTTTTTTTGAGACGGAGTTTTGCTCTTGTTGCCCAGACTGGAGTGCAGTGGTATGATCTCGGCTCACTGTAACCTCTGCCTCCCGGGTTCAAGCGATTCTCCTGCTTCAGCCTCCAGAGTAGCTGGGATTACAGGCATCTGCCTGGCTAATTTTTTTTGTATTTTTTAATAGAGACGGGGTTTCACCGTGTTGGCCAGGCTGGTCTCAAACTCCTGACTTCAGGTGATCCGCCCACCTCGGCCTCCCAAATTGCTGGAATTGTACATGTGAGCCACTGTCCCTGGCCTCAAAAAATATTTTTTGAGGAAAAAAAAATAGTTAAGCTCCTATAGTCAGAGTGCTGTGCTGGGCACTAAGGAGATAAAGCAGAGAACAAAATGGGCAGCTCCTTTTTTCTTGTGGACTTTACATCCAAACAGCTAATTACACAAAATATTATTTAATTATCATTGTGATTCAATGTTCTTATAGTACAAGATGCTATGTGAGTATGCAATGGGGTCCTAGTCTTTACTTTGGGGTTAGGGCGGCTTATTGTGAGGAAGTGATATTTGTACTGTGCCGAAGGATGAGTAGCAATGGAAGTGCTTCGTTTAGTTTTAATTGTACTTAGGCAGGGATCTTGGCTTTGACTCAGAAAGAAATGTAGAAAAATGGAAGAACTAACCCTGAACAGTTTGAATGTTCCCAGTTAAGAGGAGGACAGTCAACAGTTTGGTGATAAGCACTGATTATCTGATTAGGGCATTGTCTTTTTTTCTGAGACATCCTGTAATTGAGTGGAAATTCCATGACAATGAGAAATTTATATTATATACCAGTGCTTCTAAAACTTGATTGTATGCACAAGTAGCTTAGGGGTCTGGTTAAAATGCAGGCTTAGATTAAATAAGTCCTGAAATTCTGCTTTTCTCAAAAGCTCATATATGACAGCGATTCTGCTATTCCAGAGACCAATACTTTGATTAGCAAATGGGCAGTATGAGACTTCAGGTAGAGTATAAGCCAGATAAGGGGCTGATTGAATGTTCTAGAGGTGATGTCCAGTAGAGAGAGGTATTGGATAACAGAAAAGATAAAGCAGTTTGGTCTAGGAAGTATGGCAGATACTGAATGCAAAAGGTGACTCACAGTTGCCTTTACCGAGAGGACAGGAAAGCTGGGATTGAGATGGATGGCTACTAGCAGAGCCAGTGAAATATTCCACAGACTCATTTCTGTAGTGAGCACCAAGTGAACTAAATGGCCATTAGTCTGCCTAGGGAAAAGGTCAGGTACTGAGGATTGATGGCCAGCTCGTGGTAATTGTGTGGGCTCCAGAAAATGATCTAGATGATAAGCAGCTAGAGATACTGGAAAAAAGGTGCACTTTACTTGGAATAAGAAAAATGTTGAATACTGCTTCTCATTAATCATAGATGATTAATCTATGGATGGAGAGTACAGCTAAATGGATTGAGGTAAAAAATGGTTGTAAATGGCAAAAGTAGGAATAGAATGGGGGGGAAATCTTATAGTTAATATTCACTTTGATAGAGTCACTACCATTAAGCCTAACAATTGCATAAGACTTCTTAATTTCATTGGCACTCAGAATAGAAGCTTACAAGACCCTCAGAAGATGTTATTCATTTGCCCTTGTTTCAATATATTATTTTAGAAAATATCTTTTTGTTGCAGTTATGCTTTAAAATTTTGTTTAAGATACAGTATAGTCATTAGCAAATTTATTTGAATCGGAGAATCAAGGTAATATCAAATTAGCCATGAGTCATATAATGAACTGTGTATAAAAGTATTTTATATTTAATCATATTTTCTTCATGGTTTAAAAGAAATGTTTTAGAATGCCATGATGGCTTAAATCCCTGTCTAATTTTCTCATCCTTTGGAATATCATCTCTTTAGATTTGGTAAAAATCTTATGACCTTCAGAATATGAAAGGAGAGGAATTAGGGCTTTTACTGTGATGAGCAGTCATTTTAGATTACTTGTCTTTTAACTTCTGTACATGTACCTACAGAAGGTTGAGAGGCATGATTTACTGATAGAGAGGGCTAAGTCAATACTGAATCAGGCAGCTGTCTTAAACTTCCAAAACCTCTAAGACTAAAATGACTCAATAGAATTCAAGATTAGTCTTAGAGAAAGTCAGCTTTGTTAATTAGGTTATCTCTTGATTTTAGAGGCAGGCCTGCCTGAAATGAGAGCCAGAGGAAAGTTGAGAGTATGTTTGTAAAAAATCAAGTTTTATTAGATATCTGTATTTCTAAACCATGACTCAGTAAGAACTGGATGTCAAGGAACATCAAAGGTATGAAAGCAGTTGTTTGAAAAGAAATGTATCAAAAGGAACCCCGCCTTAAAGTTATGCAATTGAAAAAGAATAGTCACTAACAAAGATGGTAATTTTTGAACTGCCTTAGTTTTAAATGATTGAATTATTAAAAAGTACGTATTCAACAGGCTGCCATTCTTTGGATAATGCTATCTAAATAGTGAAGCGGAATGTTGCCATGGCAGGATCTGACTGGGATCTGACTGGGATCCTGCCATGCATTGGGGGCATTTTGGGCAGAAAGCAATTGGTGGTACTCTTTCTTCTCCGCTTTGGGAATGGTAAGGGCTAGACCTGTTGGGGTACCCTTCATGTCTCATTCAGCTACATTCCAGAGATAGCTCCGTAGGGAAAAGGATTAATCAGGAAAATGACTATATTTCCTTGCCCTTTTTTTTTTTTTTTAAGAGATGGGTTCTTGGCCAGGCACAGTGGCTCATGCCTGTAATCCCAGCACTTTGGGAGGCCAAGGTGGGCAGATCACTTGAGGTCAGGAGTTCGAGACCAGCCTGGCCAACATGGTGAAAACACGTCTCTACTAAAAAAATACAAAAATTAGCTGGGCATGGTGTGGTGGTGTGCACCTGTAGTCTCAGCTACTTGGGAGGCTGAGGCAGGAGGATCGCTTGAATCTGGGAAGTGGAGGTTGCAGTGAGCTGAGATCATGTCACTGCACTCCAGCCTGGGTGATAGAGTGAAACTTAGTCTCAAGAAAAAGAAAGAGATGGGGTCTCACTTTGTTGACCAGGCTGGACTTGAACACCTGGGCTCAAATGATCCTCCTACCTCAGCCTCCCAAATAGCTGGGACTACGGGTGCATGCCACTGCTTCTAGCTATGCCATTTAAAAAAAAAAATCTGAAACCATGGTGGAGAGGCTGTTATTCCTTTTTCAAGATGTAGAAACAGTTCTAGACACAAGGAAAAAACCTCTTAGTTTTAAAGTCAAGCACCTTGGAAATCTAGTTTCAAACTAGATTTGTGCTCCCGAATACCTGCATGAGTCAGTTGTGTTTTTTGTTTGTTTTTGTTTTTGTTTTGAGACAGGATCTTGCTCTGTCACCCAGGCTGGAGTGCAGTGGCACAGTCATGGCTCACAGCAGCATGGACCTCCCAGGTTCAAGCAGTTCTTCTACCTCAGCCTCCTGAGTAGCTGGGACTACAAGTGTGTGCCACCACACCTGGCTAATTTTTAAATTTTTTTTACAGATGGGGTCTCACTATGTTGCCCAGGCTGGTCTTGAACTCCTGGACACAAGCAACCCTCCCATCTTGTCCACCCAAAGTGTTGAAATTACAGGTATAAGCCACTGTTCCTGGCTCTCATTTGTTCTAGAATAAAATGTGCATTGCTCTCCACTAGGTCAGTTATGGATTTAATGAGTGAGAATTACGAGGGCTCTGTCTTCATCAGGCCAGCAGAACTCTAGTGAAATGAAACTAAAAGGTGGGACTTAGGATTCAAGACTGTGTTCTGGCCAGGCGCATACCTGAAATCCCAACACTTTGGGAGGGTGAGGCAGGTGGAGCCCAGGAGTTTGAGACCAGCCTGGGTAACATGGTGAGACCCCCATCTCTATAAAAAATTTTTTAAAAAATAGCCAAATGAGGCACATGCCTATATTACCACCTACTTGGGAAGCTGAGGTAGAAGGATTACTTGAGCCCAGGAGATTGAGGCTGCTGTGAGCTATGATCTTGCCACTGCGCTTCATCCTGGGAGACAGCGCCAGACCCTGTCTCAAAAAAAAAAAAAAAAAAAGAAAAAAGATTGTGTTCTTTTGTGATTTGCTTCAGGTTCCTTTACAGCAAACCTCTTAGCAGAAACTTACTATCAAACCTAAATAAGTTCTAAGGATAAATATTAGAAATCCACCGTAGATGACAAATTATGTATCACTGTGAATACTGTATCATTGAGGGTCACATGTTTCTGTTCTTGACATCTCTTACCTGAATGGCTTCAAAGGGCACAAAATAAATCCTCAATGCTGGATCCTGCTTTTTTCCCCTTTTTTCTTTTTTTCCTTTTCTTTTTATTATTTTACTTTTAAGTTCTTGCTTTTGTTTTTGTTTTTTCCTCCAAGTATGTCTTTTGTATCTTATTGGAATATATTTCAAAATTATTTATTAAAAATCTCAATTTTGTTGTTTTTTATTTTTATTTTTATTATTTTTTTTTTTTTTTTGAGATGGAGTCTCGCTCTGTCGCCCAGGCTGGAGTGCAGTGGCCGGATCTCAGCTCACTGCAAGCTCCGCCTCCTGGGTTTACGCCATTCTCCTGCCTCAGCCTCCCGAGTAGCTGGGACTACAGGCGCCCGCCACCTCGCCCAGCTAGTTTTTTTGTATTTTTTTTTTTTTTAGAGAGACGGGGTTTCACCGTGTTAGCCAGGATGGTCTCGATCTCCTGACCTCGTGATCTGCCCGTCTTGGCCTCCCAAAGTGCTGGGATTACAG
Organism: Papio anubis; assembly: GCF_008728515.1. Lineage (NCBI taxonomy): Eukaryota > Metazoa > Chordata > Mammalia > Primates > Cercopithecidae > Papio > Papio anubis. Next base: position 23,735,819 of record NC_044976.1, read on the forward strand.
GCTTGAGCCACCGCGCCCGGCCTTGTTGTTTTTTTAAATGACTAACTTGATCACATCAGTATTGGAATGTTTGTATTTGTCCCAAGTGAAAGTGAATTTTAGGTATTTCCAATTTGTATATTGTGGAAAATATTTTTTAATACCTAAAGTTGACCTCTAGAATTGGCAGGACTAGGATCACAGAAATAGAGGCTTGTTAACAAGTAGAATCTAAAGACTTCTATTGTCCATTATGCAACTAATGAACTGGAAAATTGACCTATGGAGTATATGAAAAATATTTTTTTCTGTGTCCTTACCTTGTTTGACCTACTGCAGTGGTTACATATGTGTCCTAACTGGCTTGTCTGAATGTTTCTGTTTAACACAAGTCCAGAGGGAACTGGGAACACACATTTACATATCAACTGGAGCATGGCTTAGATGTTTAAGGGTTTTTTTCTTTAATGTACATTTTTGTGCTTTCGCAGCCCTTGGTAGTGATTTAGCATCTGCTCCCTAAGTTTGTTTCTATTTGGGGAAGTCATTTGGTTTTTGTTTGGTTAATGCAGATGAATACTATATACAGAGGCAAGAGGAAAAAAGGGGGAAAAAAAGACAGAATTCTTTAGGCATGTAAGGATGTGCATCAAGAATTTCAAAGACTCTTCGAACAGATGTAGAGGGGTGGGGAAACAGCAAATTTGAAGCCTTTCAACTGTGACATTTTCTTCTAATGAAGAACAGCTTGAAAGCTGTAATTTTGAGAGTGTTGCAGTATTTTGAAGTCAGACACTTAGCACATTTTTAAAATAGTGGTGGGATTTAAATGGTTTTTTTCCATCTTAAGTGGAATTAAGCATTTTTGGCTATCATCTTATCTTGATAGTTTTGAGTCTGAGAATGAACACCAGAGAGCATTTAAAGTGCAGATAGGCCATGGCAGCATCTCTTTTTTGTGCTTTATCTCCATTGTTTTCAAGATATGCGGAGGTATTTTTTTGTCGTTTTTAAACAGAAATAGTGAATTTTCTATTTCTAGTTATTCACAAATGACCTTAAATTAATTCGTTATTTTTATATTTTGCAGTACATTTTTATACCTGAAATTCCTGGTGGTGTGGGCACTTGTCCTCCTAGCCGATTTTGTCCTGGAGTTCAGATTTGAATATCTGTGGCCATTCTGGCTTTTCATCAGAAGCGTCTATGATTCCTTCAGATACCAGGGACTGGTATGTTTACTAATACATGTTTTCTGTGTGTGGGGACCGTTCAGCTATTTAAAATAGGTGTTATTAGCAATAGGTGACTTTGTTAGGATTAGCTAATAGGGTCCATTAACTGAAATTGACCTCTAAACTATTTTGTCTAAACCCATTGATCAAATAGTTACATTTTCTCCTGCTGTCCCATTCCAGTGAAACAGAACAGTGGAGGAAGCAATAATTACTCGGTCATTTGGAGGGCGGCAACCTAGTCTGGGGGTGGCATATCCCCTCCCCTTCCATTTCCCGTTGCAACCAATAAAGGCCATTCCTACCTTTAAAAAAAAAAAATTGCTCAGTCCTGCTTTGAAGTGTTTGTGGGTTCCCTGTTGCTAGGTTAGTGGTTGGATTTGAGTTAGAGTAGTGTTTCAAACGTTTTGGTCTCAGGGCCCCTTTTCACTCTTAAAAACTATTGAGGACTCCAGAGAGCCTTTGTTAATGTGGCTTATATCTGTCCAGATTTACTGTATTAGAAGTTAAAACTGAGAAAACTTTAAAATACATACTTATTAATTCACTTAAACATAATAGGCCCATTACATGTTAATAGAAATTACATTTTTAAGTGAAAAATAGCTATATTTTCTAAAACAAACAATATAGAACAGTGGCTTCATTTTTGTAAATCTCTTTAATATCTAGCTCAATGGAAGACACCTACATTCTCATATCTGCTTCTGAAGTCAGTCTGTTACTGTATCACATGTCATGTAACTTACAGAAAATTCCACCATATGCATGAGTGAGTGTAAAAAAGGCAGATAACATCTTAGTATTGTTATGAAAATAGTTTTAACCTCAAAGAGCCTTTGGAGGGATCTCAAAGATACCCCAGAAATCCCCAAACCACGTTTAGACAGCTGCTAGATTGGAGCAAGCATAGGCCTGGGCTTGTTCCCTTGATTAATGTGTTAATTCTGTTGTGTTCTACAGCCACATCTTAAAACTATAACGCTCCCACCCAGGCCTGGTGCTTTGGTCAGAGCAAATCCATGCTTTAAAAAGATAGTTTCAGCTCATGTTCTATTGGCGATTGTGGTGTCCAGAGGAAAACTGCATTATTAAAATTATTATTAGGTTGGTGCAATTACTTTTGCCCCAATTACTTTTGTGCCAACCTAATAACATCAGTATATGTCTTACTAATATTATGGTTCATCTGTGCTCCAGAAAGCCTGTCTTTTAAGAATGAAGCTCTTTAGGAATGGTTTGTGAGGAGAGAGAAGACTTTTCTGTACTAAAATTCTAGTTTTTTCAGGGCTGGTGGTGGTTCACACCTGTAATCCCAGCACTTTGGGAGGCCAAGGCGGGCAGATCACAAGGTCAGGAGATTGAGACCATCCTGATTAACATGGTGAAACCCCGTCTCTACTAAAATTACAAAAAATTAGTTGGGTCTGGTGGCACGTGCCTATAGTCACAGCTACTCAGGAGGCTGAGGCAGGAGAATCACTTGAACCTGGGAGGTGGAAGTTGCAGAGAGCCAAGATCGCACCACCGCACCCCAACCGGGGTGGCAGAGTGAGACTCTACCTCCAAAAAAAAAATAAATTCTAGTTCTTTTAGGTAACCCACATTTATTTGGAATCCAAACGAATTCACTGTGGTCCCACCTCAGTTCATTCTGATCCAGTTCTTTTTCATGATTTGAGGACCATAAAGTAGTAGTATTCTTTAATGTTAAAGTAACCACTACTTTTTAATTTTATTTATTTTTTTTGAGACGGAGTCTCACTCTGTTGCCCAGGCTGGAGTGTGCAGCGGCGCAAGCTCCGCCTCCTGGGTCCATGCCGTTCTCCTGCCTCAGCCTCCTGAGTAGCTGGGACTACAGGCGCCTGCCACCTCACCTGGCTAAAGTTTTGTATTTTTAGTAGAGACGGGGTTTCACCGTGCTAGCCAATATGGTCTCGATTTCCTGACCTCGTAATCCGCCCACCTCTGCCTCCCAAAGTGCTGGGATTACAGGCATGAGCCATCACACCCGGCCACCACTACTTTTTATATGGTTGATTTTAAATGTTTAAAATCTCCTTTTGTGAATTTGCTCTATAGTTACCAAGTTATCTCTTAGCAGTTTCAATAATTTTGTCCAACATACATTTAACAACATGTGGTTGAAAATAACAAGTTCTAAGATGTGTCTTTCATTTTGTTTTCTTTTTCCCTTTAGGCCTTCTCAGTATTTTTTGTTTGTGTAGCATTCACGTCAAATATAATATGCCTGCTGTTCATCCCCATACAGTGGCTTTTTTTTGCTGCTAGCACATATGTATGGGTTCAGTACGTATGGCACACAGGTAAGTCTTAATGATTGCTTAGATGGATAGAAATCTTAGATTCAAATTTTTTAATGTGGTTATTTCTTTGGATACATTATTTAGAGTTGAGTTTAATGTGGACATTTTAAAGTTTTCTTAATAGATTATAATATACCTTCAAAAATATATATATTTTTTTCATTATTTGAATCAAAACTTTAAGTTGTTATGATTTGATATTTCAGTTACAGGCATTGCGGGTACCAACTCTCACTCTGAATATATCTTTTTTTAAAAAAATAGTTGGAGTGATTTCTATCTAGGTATACTTGAAGATAGCCATGTGCCAAAAAAGAAAAAAATGTTCATGGAGTTTCATCATTGAAAGGAATGTCATTTAGATGAATCCTTAATTTGGCACAAGAATCCCCACGCATCCCTGGCACATGGTGGTTTTACCTGTCATGGAAAACCTACAGTAACAAGGAACTTACCTACCATTCCTGGTACCCTACTCTGTTTTTGGGAGGTATAAAATAAAGTTCTTCCTCATATTAGCCAGAATTTTCTTCCTTACATTTTGACCCAGTATGTCTTAACTGTTTTGGGGCTTGTTGATTCCTTTTAAAAAGATTCTATTTATTTATTTTTTTTAGGATGGGGTCTCACTATGTTGCCCAGGCTGGACTTGAACTCCTGGGCTCAAATGATCCTCCCACCTCAGCCTCCTAAGTATCAGGACTAAGCCACAGCTTGCTGATTTCTTAGAGGATCTAAAGAGGTTTTCCCAGAAAAATACAAGGGAATGTGTAAAACTTTTCCTTAAAATGTCAAGGGGGACAGGCGCAGTGGCTCACGCCTGTAATCCCAGCACTTTGGGAGGCTGAGGCAGGCAGATCACCTGAGGTCAGGAGTTTGAGACCAACGTGGCCAACATGGTGAAACCCTGTCTCTACTAAAAATACAAAAATTAGCTGGGTGTGGTGGTGCATGCCTGTAATCCCAGCTACTCAGGAGGCTGAGGCAGGAGAATCGCTTGAACCTGGGAGGCAGAGGTGGCAGTTAGCCAAGATTGCACCACTGCACTCCAGCCTAGGTGACAGAGCGAGACTCCATCTCAAAAAACACAAAAGAAACAAAACAAAAAATATTAAGGGACCTACCAGACCATCCCCTCAATCCCAAACATTGAACCTCTGCATTAGAGCCACACTGAATGAATGTGATCTCCCTTCCATGTTAACATTTCTTTAGAGATTTAAAGACACTGTCATAACCTCTTAAGTCTTTTCTGTAGGCAAGAACATCTCTGGTTTCATCAGCTTTTCTTTATTATTTTAAGAGCTTTTACCCTCCTAGTCTGCCTACCTCAGTGGTTCTCTACACTGTTGCAGGTGTGTTCTGACTAGAGTAGAGCTCCCTACTTCTTAGAGCTATACTTCTGTTACTTTAAACTAAGATCAGATGAGATACTTTGACAGCCTCAGCCCACTGTGAAAGCCAGAGTTTGGTATGCACTAGGATTTGAGGATTGGCTCTCAGAGTCAAACTTGTTTGCAAAGCTGCGTGAAACTTGATTCTTGGGCCCAGCTACAACCTTTAGGATTTTGACCAGAGAGGGAGCACCAAATAATAAAAGCTGTCTGGACCAACGTTCATCCTCTTCTCAGAACTGCTGAGATGATGATGTTGGCCCATGTAGAAAACACAATTGAGCTCTGTTTTTTAAAGTATCTGCTATGAATGAGCATGCTTTTCTCCATGTTTTACACTCTTTCATATCTGACTTGATTTATAAGCTACTATGAAGGTTCTTCAGTCTGCTTTCCTCTAATTAAAGTGATTTTTCTTCCCACCAGTTTTTAATTTGTGTTTCCTTATCCTGGGCCTCAGTTTCGAGTGAGCTGCCTTTTATACTTGTCACTCTCCCTAGGTCTCAACTTCTCTGTTATATAAAGGTGGAGTAATCTAAATAATGGCTGAAGAATCTTCCACCTCAAATATTCTGTGACTCTGAGGAGCTGTGGCGATTTCTTAAATTTCTTTAGTAATATCTTAGTAGTGGAGAAGAAACTAACCATATAACTATTAATAGAACCTATTGGGAACTGGTTCAGTGGGTGACCCACAGGGCAGCAGTGTAGCTAAAGTCATAAAATACTACTGGCCCCTCTTTAGCCCTCGGCTCAGAAATGAATATTGGAATAGCTAAGTTATGAAATATGTTTTAATTTGGGATGACTGGTGCTTAAACAAATGAAACAAAAAACTGCTTTTATTGGGCTGACAAAGATGAGTGCAATTTCTATAACTTGGGGTAGTTTTTCTTACAGTTGTTAAAATTTAAAATTATTTGATGACAATATTAGGAATGGTTGATGAAATTACATATGATTACAAAGAATAATATTGTAGCATAAGCTTTTTTCCTGGTGGTTAAGAGGGGAAGAAAACGATATAAAACTGTATGTACAATATGATTATTATACTTGCTCAAAAAACTTTCAATGTGATTTTGTTTATTTCATAGATGTAGAATACAGGTATTTTGTCTAATTTTTCTATTTTTTCTGTAATATGCTTATTGTGTTTTTTTAACCTTATAAATCAATATAGAGAATAGGGCAGATAAATATTTGAAAATGCATTTTGAAATGATTTTGAAAATGCATTGTCCTGTGTGTTCCTGTTTTTCCTCCTACGTTGTGAAAATACCTATTTTTGGGCTGAGCACAGTGACTCACACCTGCAGTCCCAGCACTTCGGGAGGCCAAGGCGGATGGATCCTTTGAGTTCAGGAGTTCAAAACCAACCTGGCCAAAATGGCGAAACTCTTCTCTACTAAAAATACAAAAATTAGCCGGACATGGTGGCATGTGCCTGTAATCCCAGCTGCTCATGAGGCTGAGGCAGGAAAATCGCTTGAATCCGGGAGGCGGAGGTTGCAGTGAAGTGAGATTGTGCCACTGCACTCCAGCCTGGGCGACAGAGCCAGACTCTGTCTCAAAAAAAAAAAAAGAAAGAAAGAAAAGGAAAAAAAGAAAATATCTGTTTTTGTTGTGTGAAATTCTTAAGAATGGTTGAGACCATTAGCTGGCTTCACAGAGCATCCAGTGTCAACTTCACTCAGGTACTAGGACTAAGGGAGGTTCTCCTCAGAAGCAAATTTAGTACTGTCTCTGAACTTGGGCCCAGTTTGTTTAGACTCTGGGGTTTACTCTTCAACAAAATGAGGAGGTTAGACAAAATGATCTTCCTAGTTTCAAGATACTATGATTTTTCTTTAGTTTCATCCCAAAGATCCTTAGCAAAAAGTCACTGATTTTTTCCCGCTCGTGCCCATGTAGTCCACATTCATAAATACCCCATCATTAGTCATGTCCTGATATAGATGGACCTAGCCTGCAGATTTTGATTCCAAAAGCCAATGGACATTTGCCTTTATTTGCATCTTATTTTGTTGCAAGTTGCTTTTTCCTCCCATGAAAATTGTTTTTAATTACAAAAGGAATATGAGTTTGTGCTTTAGAAAAAAATTTTTTGAAGGCCGGGCGTGGTGGCTCAAGCCTGTAATCCCAGCGCTTTGGGAGGCTGAGACGGGCGGATCACAAGGTCAGGAGATCGAGACCATCCTGGCTAACACGGCAAAACCCCGTCTCTACTAAAAAATACAAAAAGCTAGCCGGGCGAGGTGGCGGGCGCCTGTAGTCCTAGCTACTCGGGAGGCTGAGGCAGGAGAATGGCGTGAACCCGGGAGGCGGAGCTTGCAGTGAGCGGAGATCCGGCCACTGCACTCCCAGCCCGGGTGACAGAGCGAGGCTCCGTCTCAAAAAAATAAATAAATAAATAAATACAAATTTTTTGAACAGTACTTAAGTGCCAGAAACATTTCTTTGTTCTACAACTTGTTCTTACTTATGGATTTTATTTTATTTTATTTTTTTTGAGACGGAGTCTTGCTCTGTCACCCAGGCTGGAGTACAGTGGCCGGATCTCAGCTCATTGTAAGCTCCGCCTCCTGAGTTCACGCCATTCTCCTGCCTCAGCCTCCCGAGTAGCTGGGACTACAGGCGCCCGCCACCTTGCCCGGCTAGTTTTTTGTATTTTTTAGTAGAGATGGGGTTTCACCATGTTAGCCAGGATGGTCTCGATCTCCTGACCTCGTGATCCGCCCGTCTTGGACTCCCAAAGTGCTTGGATTACAGGCTTGAACCACCACGCCCGGCCGGATTTTATTTTTTTTATGTCATTCCATGACAGTGCAGATCTTCCTCATTCTTTAGGAAACCTTCAACATATTTCATTATATAGATTTATCATAAAGTTTCCTGTTGATGAACATTTAAATTATAAATTTTTGCTTTTGCAAATAATATTATGTTGAATTTTATTTTTTTGAGGCAAAGTCTCGCTCTGTTGCCCAGGCTGGAGTCCAGTGGCGCAGTCTCGGCTCACAGCAACATCCACCTCCTGGGTTCAAGCAAATCCTCTGCCTCAGCCTCCTGAGTAACTGGAATTACAAGTGTGTGCCACCATGCCCAGCTAATTTTTGTGTTTAGTAGAGATAGGATTTCACCATGTTAGGCTGGTCTTGAACTCCTGACCTCGTGATCTGCCCACCTCGGCCTCCCAAAGTGCTGGGATTACAAGCATGAGCCACCATGCCTGGCCCTACAGTGAATTAATTAATTAATTAATTTATTTATTTGAGATGGAGTTTCGTTCTTGTTGACTAGGCTGGAGTACAGTGGTGCCATCTCAGCTCACTGTAACCTCTGCCTCCCAGGTTCAAGCGATTCTCCTGCCTTAGCCTCCCAAGTGGCTGGGATTACAGACACCTGCCACCATGCCCAGCTAATTTTTGTATTTTTAGTAGAAACGGGGTTTTGCCATGTTGGCCAGGCTGGTCTTCAACTCCCAACCTCAGGAGATCCGCCCTCCTAGGCCTCCCAGAGTGCTGGGATTAAAGGCGTGAACCACCACACCCAGCCCAGTGAATATTTTTTATGTATTTATCTTAAGGCTCTTTTATGTTTCTATAGGGTAGATTCTTAGAAGTGGAATTTCTGGGCCGGGTGTGGTGGCTCACACCTGTAATCCCAGCACTTTGGGAGGCCGAGGCGGGCGGATCACGAGGTCAGCAGATCAAGACCATCCTGGCTAACACGGTGAAACCCCCTCTCTACTAAAAATACAAAAAATTAGCCGGTCGCGGTGGCAGGCGCCTGTAGTCCCAGCTATTCGTGAGGTTGAGGCAGGAGAATTGCTTGAACCCGAGAGGCAGAGCTTACAGTGAGCCGAGATCGCGCCACTGCACTCCAGCCTGGGCAACAGAGCGAGACTCAGTCTCAAAAAAAAAAAAAAACGAAGTGGAATTTCTGGGTAAAGGAAAGCTACAAGTATTTACATTTAAATGCCAAATTGCCATCTAAAATAGTTGCCCCAATTTATATTATTGCCAAGTATGAAAATGAACCTTTCCCCATACCCTCCCTGTGCTATTATCTGTCTTTAAAAATTTTATCTAATAGTTAAGAAAATGGAATCTGATTGTTTTAATTTGTATTTCTCTAATCAATAGTTAACATCTTTTTGTATGTTTTTTAGCCATCTATAGTTCTTATTTTGCGACTTGTAAATTATTTTCTTCAGTTACCTTTTATTGATTTGTGGGAGCTCTTTGTATGTCAGGGCTATGAATCCTTTGTTTTACATACATTGTAAATATTTTTTGCCAGGATGTTTGTCTTTTATTTTTGTCAGTGATTCTGTGGAATCATTTGTCATATAAAAGCTTTCCGTTTGGATCAGTTTGCCTTTTAATTTAGTTTAGGTGAAGATCTTAATGAAAGTTACTGTCGTTGAATTAGTCTCCCAAACAATCCATCTGTTAGTTACTGTATCATTCATTCATGCTTGCCTCTCTGCTGCTTTCCCACAGAAAGGGGAGTGTGTTTGCCTACAGTGTCTCTCTGGATCCTCTTTGTTTATATTGAAGCAGCCATTAGATTTAAAGATCTCAAAAACTTTCATGTAGACCTTTGTCGTCCATTTGCTGCTCACTGGTAAGTATTACATAAATTGTGTGGTGTGTGTGTGTGTGTATATATATATATCTGTGTGTGTGTGTGTGTGTGTATGTGTGTGTGTATATTTTTAGACGGAGTCCCGCTCTGTCACCCAGGCTGGAATACAGTGGCATGATCTTGGTTATGCAACCTCTGCCTCCCGGCTTCAAGCGATTTTCCTGCCTCAGTCTCCCAAGTAGCTGGGATTACAGGCGCATGCTACCATGCCTGGCTAACTTTTGTATTTTTAGTAGAGACAGGGTTTCATCATATTAGCCAGGCTGGTCTCGAACTGCTGACCTCAAGTAATCCACCTGCCTTGGCCTCCCAAAGTGCTGGGATTATAGGCGTGAGCCACCGCACCCAGCCAGTATTATATTCTTTATCTATAATTCATTTCACTGTAGAATGTTAAGTTCAACTGTAAATTTATTCTTAGAAAGTTTACATGGACCCAGAAAGCAGTACAGCATGGTTGGAAAGAGCATGAGCCCCCTTTTCAGGCAGATGGGTGAATCCCAGCTCTGTCCCCTGACAGCTGTGTTGCCTTGTGTGTGTCATTGCCTCTAAGCCATGGTTTTCTTACCTGCCTCTCTGGGTCATGGGAAAAAGGAACTGAAGTGATACATCTAAAGTATTCAACTTAATGCCAAGCACATAGGTGTCTGATGAATGTTAGCTATGTTTATTATAATCAGGTAAAGATTCCAGAAGGTCTATGGCTATTTCATGAAACTTAAAATAATTCAGAATTTCCTTAGCCTATTTATAAAAGTAAGATAATATTATTAATAATTTTTGAATGAATATTCTCTTTATAACATGCTAATGAATATTAAGATATTATTTATTAATTATTCATCTTAACCATGAAACATTTTTGAAAAATGAGCTTGATTCTTATTTATATCTATTGTGGAACTTACCACCTAATGTATGTTTCTCCTAAACACACCAATTTTTACTAATATTTATGGCAGAAACCAAAATAAACAGTAATCAACTAAAAAAAAATACTGTTTCCAGTATTTTTAGTCTTTTTACAAACAAATTAAATGAACTTGGTCAAAAAACATGTCACCATAAGTTTGTAGTGAGACCACATTTAGACTAATTATAAATTGATACATTTTCATGTTAGTGAAACCTATATGGGCTTGACAGTGTTTGCAGAGGCTTTGAAATGTTGTTAGGCAGGCTGATAAGTTCAATGAAAATATTTAACTTTCAATCCCAGAGATTAGAGTTCTAAGTACAGCTGGTTTAATTTGGTGATACAAACCAAATGTTGGCACTGATCATATCAGATACTTATTTAAATGATTCTTGAATTTATGTATGACAGAATTTATATATGACAGAGTGTTTATGAACCAATCTTCAAGGAATAGCTGGTGGCAGTACCCGTCAGGCAGCAAGAAGATTAAGTTAAAGTAGTCACCTGAATTTGACCCTGCCTTCTAGTGTTAAAAATCAAATGATGTTCTTGTGATTTTTTTTTTTTAACACGTTTACTTTTGGCTATGCATAAAGTCTCTACCCTTTTAGTTTTCAAAAGCATACAGGCCAGGCGTGGTGGCTCACACCTGTAATCCCAGCACTTTGGGAGGCCGAGGTGGATGGATCACCAGGTGGAGAGATCGAGACCATCCTGGCCAACATGGTGAAACCATGTCTCTACTAAAAATACAAAAATTAGCTGGGCATGGTGGCGCTGGCCTGTAGTCCCAGCTACTCGGGAGGCAGAGGCAGGAGACTCACTTGAACCTGGGAGGAGGAGGTTGCAGTGAGCCGAGATCGCGCCACTGCACTCCAGCCTGGGCAACAGAGCGAGACTCCGTTTCAAAAAAAAAAAAAAGGGTACAAATAGATGCCTAAGTTCTAATGCATAAGGTAGTTCTTCAGTATTTCTTCAAGGGATTAGCCACTGTATCTGACAGTCAACTGTGGTGACTCCTTGAATTAATTTGAAGAATGCCAAAGTCTAATGGGAAGTGTCCTCTTATGGTCTAGCAGTCCTGTTGTTCCTGGGGGTTTTGTTCTGTGTGCCAGTTGCTTCTGATTTCCACAGTGGATGTTACATTTATTTGTGTGTCTAGTGAATGCTATTCTCAACTACCATCATCAATTAGAATTTATCTTTAAATTTTAAGCCATAGGTATTCTCATGTGCTTGAGACACACATGGTTCATTTTAAACCTGCAATTACTGGCTGGATTGTCTTCTTTCTAGTATTGGGTACCCTGTGGTAACTTTGGGCTTTGGCTTCAAAAGTTACGTAAGCTACAAAATGCGGTTAAGGAAGCAAAAAGAAGTACAAAAAGAGAATGAGTTTTACATGCAACTTCTTCAACAAGCTCTCCCTCCAGAGCAACAGATGCTACAAAAGCAAGAAAAAGAGGCCGAGGAAGGTAGGTCTTTACCCTAAAGCTGTTGGCTCAATAGGCTAGTCATTATTTTGTCTCTTGGTAGAATTTTCTTTTCTGGAAAAGTAGCGAGGATTTTGTTTTTTCTGTCTAATAGTGTTTCTCCTCAGGGTCATTGTTTTGTTTGGTCAATGAAATACAGATTGTGAATGAAGTTTTTTACATACTGTCTGAAGACTATGTGTTTAAATATGTTTATTTTATTATTTTAAAATATATTGATATCTTTTTTATATTTTAATTCTGATTTTTTTTTTAATTTAGTTTTTTGAGACAGGGAGGGTCTCACTCTGTTGCCTAAGCCGGAGTGCAGCGGTAACAGTTACGGCACACTGCAGCCTCAAACTCCTGGGAGCAAAGTAATGCTCCCTCCTCAGCCTCCTGAACAGCTGCTACCATAAGCACATGCCACTATGCCTGGCTAATTTTTTAAAATTATTTTTTTGTAGAGATGAGGTCTCATTGTGTTGTTCAGGCTGGTCTCGAACTCCTGATCTCAAGCAATCTTCCCACCTCCACCTCCTAAAGTACAGGGATTACAGGCATGAGCCATTTGGCCCAGCCTGTTTTACGTATTTTAAAATATATATTCTGAGCAACAAAATAGTATGGAACTATGTGAATTGGTAATTGAAGCAAGTCAAGAACCAAAGTATAAGCACAGTGGAGATGTAGACATGTAGAATTGAACTTTAGAAGCCAGATGTCTTCTGAATAGAGCCAAGATGGATAGGTCGTATTCTAAATGCTTCGTATAATGTAATGCAGATTTTAAATTGAACCATTTCTGATGGAATCTCTCTCATGGGCATTTGACCAATAGAAATAGGTAATTGGCAGTAACTGGTTTCCATTGGTTTGAGAGTTGAAAGTTTGAGGTCGTGTTTTTATATATTTCAAAATTATCTTTTTGTCTGATGTGGTACAAAAATATCTCTTCAAGTAGATTTTAATAAATTGGAATGTGTAGACCTGATACACAAAATTCTTTCTGAGTGGTCTGGTGAAGGATACAGACTTCCTTATTACCTCAACACTAGAGTCCAGAAAAAGGATAAATGTCCTGTATCCTAAAATTATTCCTCTTCTTTTGTTTCATTTAACCTCTTTCTTTTCAGTAAAGTTATTAGCAGTTCATTTACTCCAGGTACTTAAAAAATATGACTTCTTAGGATCTGCCTTTGTCCTCTCACCTCAATGATAGGCGAGTTTGATTTGACTAATACACAAAGTGTGCCCTAATTATAAAACCCTGATCTTGTTTTCAAGACTAGACCTTTAATGGCCATCATTTTCATAAATGATGGTGATTTTCTAAATGTGGAGTTTCTTAAATGTATTTGGATTTTCTTCTGTTTTTCTTCCTACATCTTCTAGTAAATTATGAGGATTTGCTTCTTGATTAGCGTAATGTACTGTGGTTATTACTTCTAAATGAGTGTGCAAACTAATGTGAATTTCTTAAGTGTAGATAATAGTTTGTTGAATTAATCTGTGTTGTTAAAAAACTAAATACTCCGGTGTGGGCTTTTTGTTTGTTGGTTTGTTTTTGGTATTGTAGCAGCCAAAGGATTACCTGATATGGATTCTTCGATCCTTATACACCACAACGGAGGTATCCCAGCCAACAAAAAACTCTCCACAACTTTGCCAGAGATAGAATACCGAGAAAAAGGAAAAGAAAAGGACAAGGATGCCAAAAAACACAACCTTGGAATAAATAACAACAATATTCTACAACCTGTAGACTCTAAAATACAAGAGATTGAGTATATGGAAAACCATATCAATAGTAAAAGATTAAATAATGATCTTGTGGGAAGTACAGAAAATCTCTTGAAAGAGGACTCATGCACTGCTTCCTCAAAAAATTACAAAAATGCCAGTGGAGTTGTGAACTCCTCACCTCGAAGTCATAGCGCCACAAATGGGAGCATTCCTTCCTCATCTAGTAAAAATGAGAAGAAGCAGAAATGCACTAGCAAGAGCCCAAGTACACACAAGGACTTAATGGAAAACTGTATTCCTAATAACCAGCTAAGCAAACCAGACGCACTGGTAAGGTAAGTGCGCATGCTGTGTCCTAACACTTTCCAGTAAACTCGACGTACTCTCGACATACTCCCATATGGGCCTGTAGGGATTGTTTGTAATCAGATACTGTGACTAGTGACATGTGGTGTTTTACATGAGTTTGTTGGCCACCTTGTGTTATTGTGTTGAAGCATTGACTTCAGCTACTTCCAGTGTTCTGAATAAGGAGTGACAGTGATTACTTCCCACATGTGACAAATTGACCTGTAACTTGATTCTTCTAGTAGTGTTGAAAGGCACTTCTTTGGTCCTTGTCCTTTTCTCTTTGCATGTCCAAAGTTCTTTTGGCAAAAACACAAAAAGAAGAGTTTGTGCTTGTTCGTGCAAATCTCTGTCAAACAGATACACATTGCAGGAGAGGGGTGAGAAAGTTGTCCTTATTACTTTGTGCTTGTTTTGTTTTTCTGTTTGTTTTCAAAATATGAATTATCCTAGATAACTCTGGGAAAGTTAGGTTTGAAAAGCAATTTCTTTCACAAATATCCATGGACAAACACAGTGTTAGTCACGGAGTTTAATTAGGAATGTTCCTTTTCTCATTTTAATTAAATGAATTTTTTTTTTTTTGAGATGGAGTCTTGCTCTGTCGCCCAGGCTGGTACGATCTCGGCTCACTGCAACCTCCGCCTCCTGGCTCCAAGTGATTCTCCTGCCTCAACCTCCCGACTAACTGGGATTACAGGTGCTTGCCACCACACCCGGCTAATTGTTTTGTATTTTTAATAGAGACAGGATTTCACCATGTTGGCCAGGCTGGTCTCAAACTCCTGACCTCAGGTGATCCACCCACTTCGGCCTCCCAAAGTGCTGGGATTACAGATGTGAGCCACTGCGCCCGGCCATAAAAGAATAACATTGTTTTATTATGTTGACTGGCTCAGACTTAATTTTACTGGATTTTATGTGGCTTATGTTAGGCAAACACAAATATGTTCCTTTCACCTCAGATCTTTAATTTGGAAACTGAGATCTAAACTGGAGCTTTTTTGTGTGTATGTAACTCAAGAGGGCAATTGAAACTCTCCCCTTCTAGTAAGTTATATTCCTCTTCCTCTGGCTTGCTTTAGGCAGCCCTTTAGGCAATCCATTTATTCTAGGAAGGAGGCTTTCCAGCATTATAAATGGTATGAACTAGATTATTAATTTGTTTTAATTTTCTGATTGGCAGTTAAACTAAGCGAGGTATATCTGGGTTCTACTAATAGAAACTCTTGAGGTTTCACAGCCCCCAGGCTACTTTGGGAAGCATACTATTGCTGTTGCCTGGCTGGCATCCATATCCATTTGTTATGACATTCTGGCCATTGTGCCCAGCAGAAAAAAATACGTGGAAGAGAACCCTCCTCCTCCAGATGCCCATGGGAGAAAGACCAATTAGTTGACCTTCTATTTCAGAAGGAATATCCCACAAATTCAGTAAATGCTATACATGAAACATCTGTCACAGCTATTTATCATCCTTTCTCCTACACAATTTTTTTTTGAGATAGGATCTCACTGTGTTGGCCAGGCGGGAGTGTAGTGGCGTGGTCACACCTAACTGTAGACTCCACTTCCCCGGGCTCAGGTTTTCCTCCCACCTCACCCTCCTGTGTAGCCGGGACTACAGGCGCATGCCACTATGTCTGGCTAATTTTTAAAATTTTTTGTAGAAAGGAGATCTCACCATGTTGCCCAGGCTGACCCAAGTTTAGTAATAGCAGTCAAGCCACAATACTTTTTCTTTGCTGGTTGTTGCAGAGAAAGCAGTCAGAGCTCGGTCTTGTGCTACCATTGCCCTTGGGTCCCGGTTGTGATATTGATTGACTCTACTATCTGATCTGTTTTTAGTAGAGAAGTTCAAGGACTCAGATGGCTAATTGTCCAGTAAGCTGGGGATGATGACATGGGTCCAGTACCCCCATGCCTACACCTAAGGAGTATGCTTCTTCCTGTGGTCACTAATGCGTACTCTGCCTTGACCTACAGTGCCCCAGGTATTACTCTGTTTTGGAGAACTACTTGCTTTCAAGTGACTAATAGACAACATTGTATTTAAGTAGGTTTATAAGCTCCCACAGTATTATTTTCAACTTTTAATGTTATAAAAAATAAGGAGATGATCTAAATATCTGATAATGGGAGAAATTTAAAATAAATTATGGTCCATCCATTTGGTAAACTTTTAATATGGATATTATAAAATCATACTTTTGAGCCATATTAAAGAATATGGGGAAGTATGTCAAAGCATTTCATGAATAAAGGAGAAAGCAATTTAATGAAAAACAATTTTTTCTAATATATGTAGAAAAAAGATTTAAAGGGAAAAGAACCAAATTGTTAATAGTTGTTACCCCTTGATAATATTGGGCGTTTATTTTTTCTTTTTATTTTCATACATTTTCACGTTTTTCTATGATGAACAACAGTGAAGAATTTAAAAGGAAAGGCATCTATCTGAGCAGATTATCCAGCTTGGTTGGAGGAGGTCTTATCTTACTTCCTTCTGCCCTTCCTTAACTGTCTCCTCTGTTTCCTCTTGTTTGACTTCATGTATGTTTTGATCCATATCAGTGAGACTGTGACTGATTCACACCTGACATGTTTGAGTTGTTAGCTAAAGAGTGAGTTTGTTATCCAGATGAAGAAGGCTGGACTCAGTGGTCTCTAAGATCCCTTCTGATGCAAACATACAGGGCTGACAGTATGTACATGGACTGTTTGCTTCTGCAGGCACACTTGGGGTGGTGCACAGTTTCAGGCTGACAGACTTCCACGGGGATGCTTTAGCGATAAAATTGATCTCTTCTTCCTTTTTTTTTTTTTAATTTTAGATTTAGGAGGTACACACGTGTTCATATGCAGGTTTGTTGCAAGGGCATATTGCATGATGCTGAGCTTTGGGCTTCTATTGATCCCATTACCTAGACAGTGAACATAGTACCCAATAGGAAGGTTTTTCAGCCCTTGACTGCCTCCCTCCCTTCCTCCTTTTCAAGTCCCTAGTGTCTGTTGTTCCAGTCTTTCTGTCCATGTGTCCCCAAGTTGATCTACCCTTTTCTTTTTTTTTTTTTTTGAGACGGAGTCTCGCTCTGTCGCCCAGGCTGGAGTGCAGTGGCCGGATCTCAGCTCACTGCAAGCTCCGCCTCCCGGGTTCCCGCCATTCTCCTGCCTCAGCCTCCCGAGTAGCTGGGACTACAGGCGCCGCCACCTCGCCCGGCTAATTTTTTGTGTTTTTAGTAGAGACGGGGTTTCGCCGTGTTAGCCAGGATGGTCTCGATCTCCTGACCTTGTGATCCGCCCGTCTCGGCCTCCCAAAGTGCTGGGATTACAGGCTTGAGCCATGATCTACCCTTTTCTAAGTGTTGAAGACAAAATTTGAAAACCAGTACTGTATTAACCAACCAGTAACTCTACTGTAATAATAGATTAATTGCAACACATTCTGCAGCTATGTCTGTCTGAAAACTGTGGGTGAGAACTGGTATTTTTGAGCAACCAATTCAGTGACTTTTAGGGGGAAAATTCATTACTGCTCCACCAGTTTCAAGGAGAATTCTTATAGCTTGGTTTGGCTGTCCAGTTAAGGTTTGATGGCTATTCCTTGTAAAAGGGCAGGCAGTCTGGCAGGTCTTTCTCAAGCTCTCTCAGCTCTAGGGATGTTATTTAGTATGCTGTATACCACGGGTTACAATAGCACACAGGCCAAATCTGGCCCACTGCCTGTTTTTGTAAAAATAAATTTTACTGGAACACAGCCACTCTCATTCATTTACATTATATCAATGGCCACTTTCGTGCTACAGTGGCAGGGCTGAATAGCTGCCACAGAGACTATGGCCTGCAAAGCTGAAAGTATATACTGTCTGGACCTTTACAGAAAAAGTGTGCTGACGTCCATTGTATAGCAGTCACTTGTTTTGAAGATCTTTCCCCCTTACTAGATTGTGAGCTCCAGGGAGCGGAAGCTGGTTGTCTTCATTTTTAATATCTCTCTATAAAAATAGAGTGCTTAGTGAATGTTGAATCAATGAATGATATATGGGGACAAGGAACTGGTTGAATGGAAGAAGCGCTGCTTTATGAGGAAATACAGGAGAATGTGGAGCAGAAGGTGCTGGGTGGATTGCTAAGGTAAAGAAATGTGGAGGAAGGTGAGGAACCTGGGAATAAATAGGTGTTACCTATAGGGTCCTTTCTTAGAAAGTTTGGGAACTTGCCAAAGCCAGTCTGGAGTACTCTGTTGGTTTTAGAAACGTATACCTTACAAAATGACCCTGTGTTCTGCCAGCTTGATTTCTGAATTATTTACCTAAGATATTTAAAAACAGACTTAATGTTGGAAGCCAAAAATGGTTTTGATTCCAACATGAGAAAAATTCTAGTCAAAAACAGAAAAATCAATGAGGAAGATCCGTTGTTTTAACTAAGTACTAAGTTGGAAAGGAATAATATAAATTAGAATAAGGTTGGTTAAAAATTTTTCCTCAGTGGTCAATTAAAAATATTTTAAGTGTGAAAAAAGTCTTTACAATTTTAGATAAAAGAAAAAGAGAAAACAGTCCCACAATCATGACACAAATCACTGTTAAAATTTTGTTGTCTTCTCATAGGCTAATTATATATAATTGTCATCATAGCATTTTATAGTGTTTTTTAAAATAGATCTTAATGTTTAGAACAGTTTTAGGTTCACAGGAAAATTGAGTGGAAGATACAGAGATTTCTCATATGCCTGCTGTCCCCACGCATGCCTAGCCTTCCCATTGTCAGCATCCCCCACCAGAGTGGTGCATTTGTTACACAGATGAACCTCCATTGACACATCATTATCACCTAGTCCATAGTTTACTTTAGGATTCGTTCTTAGTGTTAAACAGTCTTACGGGTTTTAATAAATTTATAATGGCATGTATCTACCATTATAGTATACACAGTAGTTTTACTGCCCTAGAAATCCTCTGTGCTCCATCTGTCCATCCCTCTTCCCCTCCCCTGACCCCTGGGAAGTGCTGATCTTTTTCACTGACTCTTCAGTTTTGCCTTTTCCAGAATGTCGTATAGTTGGAATCATATTGCATAGCCTTTTCAGGTTGACTTCTTTTACTTAGTAATATGCATTTAAGATTCCTCCATGTCTCCTATAATTTCTTTTTCTTTTTCTTTTTTTTTTTTTTGAGATGGAGTCTTACTCTGTTGCCCAGGCTAGAGTGCAATGACGTGATCTCGGCTCACTGCAACCTCTGCCTCCCAGGTTCAAGCGATTCTCCTGCCTCAGCCTCCTGAATGGTTGGGATTATAGGCGGCCACCACCACACCCGCTAATTTTTGTATTTTTCATACAGATGGGGTTTTGCGATGTTGGCCAGGCTGGTCTCAAACTCCTGACCTCAGGTGATCCGCCTGCCTAGGCCTCCCAAAGTTCTGGGATTACAGGTGTGAGCTGCCACACCCGCCTATAATTTCTGTCCCCACCCCGAAATAGAATCTTGCTGCTTGTCGCCCAGGCTGGAGTACAAGGCGTGATCTCGGTTCACTGCAACCTTCACCTCCCGGGTTCAAGTGATTCTCCTGGCTCAGCCTCCAGAGTAGCTTGGATTACAGGCACCTGCCACCGTGCCTGGCTAATTTTTTGTATTTTTAGTAGAGACGGTTTTTTAGTAGAGATAGGGTTTCGCCATGTTAACCAGGCTGGTCTTGAACTCCTGACCTCAGGTAATCCAGCCACCTCAGCCTCCCAAAGTGCTGGAATTACAGGTATGAGGCACTGTGCCTGGGCAATTTTTTTTTTTTTTTTAATTTAAATATAGAGACAGGAACTCACTATGTTGCCCAGGCTGGTCTCGAATTCCTGTGCTCAAGTGATCCACCTGCCCCCGCCTCCCAAAGTTCTGGGATTACAGGTATGAGCCATCATGCCCAACCCGCTCTGTGTCTTTTCCTGGCCTAGTAGCTCATTTCTTTTTAGTGCTGAATAATATTCTATTGTCTGGATATACCACAAGTTTGTCCATTCACCTGCTGAAGGACGTCTTGGTTTTTTCCAAGTTTTGGCAATTATAAATAAAGCTGTAAACATCTATGTGCCGGTTTTGGGGTGGACATAAGTTTTCAGCTTCTTTGAATAAATTCCAAGAGGCACAGTTGCTGGATCATAGAGTATATTTAGTTGTAAGAAACTGCCACAATGTCTTTGACAGTGGCCATACCATTTTGCATTCCCACCAGCAATGAATGGGAGTTCCTGTAAATCCTGACCAGCCCTTGATATTGTCAGTGTTCTGGATTTTGGCCACCCTCATAGGTGGATAATGGTATCTCGTTGTTTTTTGTTTTTTGTTTTTTTTTTGAGATGGAGTCTCGCTCTGTCGCCCAGGCTGGAGTGCAGTGGCCGGATCTCAGCTCACTGCAAGCTCCGCCTCCCGGGTTCACGCCATTCTCCGGCCTCAGCCTCCCGAGTAGCTGGGACTACAGGCACCCGCCACCTCGCCCGGCTAGTTTTTGTATTTTTTAGTAGAGACGGGGTTTCACCGGGTTAGCCAGGATGGTCTCGATCTCCTGACCTCGTGATCCGCCTGTCTCGGCCTCCCAAAGTGCTGAGATTACAGGCTTGAGCCACTGTGCCTGGCCGGTATCTCGTTGTTTTAATTGGCATTTCCCTGGTGACATATGATATGATGTTACATCTTTTTATATGCTTGTTTACCATCTGTGCATCTTTTTTTGGTGAGGTGTCTGTTAAAGTCTTAGCCCACTTTTAAAATTTGTATAAATTCATGGGGTACAAGTACAATTTTGTTACATGCATGGATTGTGTATTGGTCAAGTCAGGACTTTCACCCAAATAATATACATTTTATCTGCTAACCAACTTCTCATCATTGACCCTCCTTCCATCCCCTCACCTTTCCGAGTCTCCATTGTGTATCATTCAACTCTCTGTGTCCATGTGTACACATTTTTTAGCACCCACTTATGAGTACGAACATGTAATGTCAGGCTTTTCACGTCTGGCTTGTTTCACTTAATATAATGACCTCCATTTGTACCCATGTTGATGCGAAAGACGTAATTTCATTCTTTTTATGACTGAACAATATTCCGTTGTGTATGTATACCACATTTTCTTTGTCCAATGAAATGTATACCACGTTTTCATTGATGGACACTTAGGATGATTCCGTATCTTTGCTGTTGTGACTAGTGTGGTAGTAAACATACAAGTGCAGGTATATTTTTGATATATTGATTTCTTTTTCTTTGGGTAGTTAACCGGTAGTGGAATTGCTGGGTCAAATGGCAGTTTTACTTGTAGTTCTTGGAGAAATCTCCATACTGTTTGCCGTAGAAGTTGTATTAATTTACATTCTCACCAGCAGTGTTTAAGGGTTTCCTTCTCTCCACATCCTTGCCAACATCTGTTATTTTTTGTCTTTTTGATATTAGTTTGGCCCATTTTATTTATTTATTTATTTTTGAGATGGAGTTTCACTCTTGTTGCCCAGGCTGGAGTGCAATGGTGCCATCTTGGCTCACCACAACCTCCACTTCCTGGGTTCAAGCAATTCTCGTGCCTCAGCCTCTCGAGTAGCTGGGATTACAGACATGCGCCACCATGCCTGGCTAATTTTGTGCTTTTAGTAGAGACGGAGTTTCTCCATGTTGGTCAGTCTGGTCTCAAACTCCCAACCTCAGGTGATTTGCCTGCCTCAGCCTCCCAAAGTGCTGGGATTACAGGCGTGACCCACTGCGCCCGGCCAGTTCAGCCCATTTTAAAATCAGTGTGTTTGTTTTCTTATTGTTGAGTTCTAAGAGTTCTTCCTATATTTTTGATAATAGTCCTTTATCAGATGCCTTTTACAAATGTTATACTTTCTCTCAGTCTGAGGCTTTTTATTCTCTTGACAGTGTCTTATAGAGCAGAAATTTTTATTTTAATGAGGTCTAGCTTATCAATTTTTTCTTTCATAGATCATGCCTTTATAGTTGTTTGTGTAGTTTTTGTGTCCTGCTTTTTTCACTTAAATTATATAAAAATTATTTTCTCAACTTAGTCTAACGCTCGTTTTTACATAGGGTGGAATATTTCATGGTAGGCCTGTGCGATCATTTAGAAACCATGCTCAGCCGGGCGCAGTGGCTCAATCCTAGCACTTTGGGAGTCCAAGGCAGGTGGATCATTTGAGGTCAGGAGTTCAAGACCAGCCTGACCCACGGTAAAACCTCGTCTCTACTAAAAATACAAAATTAGCTGGGCATGGTGGCGCACACCTGTAACCCCAGCTACTTGGGAAGCTGAGGCTGGAGAATCGCTTGAACCTGAGTGGCAGAGGTTGCAGTGAGCCAAGATCGCACCATAGCACTCCAGCCTGGGCAACAAAGCGAGACTCTGAAAAAAAAAAAAAAAGAAATAAATAAATCACTCTCTAAGATCAGGCAGAGCAGGGTGCAGCACCTGAACTGCTGTCCTGAAGTTTCAAGGCCTGCAGACAGAGGAGTCAACAATTTTGTTTGTACTTGCCACAAGGTTCCCTCTCAAAACAGCCCAAGACCAAGTGGTTTCTTGTGGACAATTGTTATGTCTTTCAGTTTCCTTGTTAAGGGAGAGAATTTAACTCTTTGAGGTAACAAAATACTAAGTGATCTATAATCTGTGGAAATGTTGAAGCAAACGTTTCCTCTCTGTTTATTTCCATTCCACTGCCTTTTTTGTTAAGACAGATTGATCTTTTGTATTATAGTGTTTAATATATTATCAACCCTTTAAAGTAGTTGAATTGTGTCTGGTATGAAGAGTCAGAAAGGAAATGTATCCAGAGTTTGCTTGATAAAGTACCACTTAGTAAAACTGAGTAGAATTTAGAATGATTTTTTTTTTTTTTTTTGCAACTAGAAGAGATCTAAGAGCTATCTAGATCAGCTTCCT
The DNA here is from genome assembly GCF_008728515.1 of Papio anubis. Classification (NCBI taxonomy): domain Eukaryota; kingdom Metazoa; phylum Chordata; class Mammalia; order Primates; family Cercopithecidae; genus Papio; species Papio anubis. The sequence goes on from NC_044976.1 coordinate 23,758,818, forward strand.
TGAACTCTGTTGTTTTTCATTTTTATCAGTGTAGTAAATGAACCTTAGAAGATTACATGGCTGCTGTGGGTGACCAAGCTAGGGTGACGGTGCCAGGACCAGAACTGAAGTTTCTTGACTTCTGGAACCCTTTCTGTTATACCATAGTACTTTAAAAATTTTTATCAGCTTGCTTTCTTGTTCTGCTTTATATTTTTTTGAGTTTTTGTTTTGAATGCAAATACAACTAACATTGGCCCAAGGATTGGCACTAGAGTGAGATTCTAGGATCTCATGGCTAAAATCTGTGGAAAAAATGGTTAGAATTTCAGAATTTTTTTTTCTGCTAAGAGAGGTGCTGTTGTGTGTTAAAACTTCTTGCTCTTGCCAAAGACACATGAGTGTACTTACTTATCTCTAAATAGAAGGGGGCCAGCTGCTTGTATCCTTGAAAGCTTACAGGATCTCTGAGACTTCAACTCTGATTAGGGCTAACTTGGGAATTGGTCTGGTCCAGACAGCCTAGAGCCCCACAGCATGGGAATCATTCTTTATATCTGGAGTAGGCTTAGCTTGGCAGCAGCAGATATAAAAGCCCTGAACTAGAAGACTTGAAACCAGGGATGCAACCATCAACTTACCCTGCAGAGAGGCCACCATTAACCTTGTTCCTCATTCTGCTTGGACGGCCTAGAGTCCTGGGGTGTGCACATTGCCATGGTGGTGTGAGTTCCTAGAAATTTTGAAGCCATGGAAGAGGAAAGTGCCTTTTCTTAAGGAGAATATGGAAATCTGGGTAAAGTGTAATATATTGAATACTCGCTCTTTTATTCTGCTCCAAATTCATTTGGTTATTTTAGGTACATCAAAATGATATTACTTATAACTTGGTTTGCTCCCACAATTAGTTCTGTTTATTTAGAGACTTGAGAGCCATTTTCCCAATGGGGGAAATCATTGCTCAGGATTTTTGCAGGAATCTCCAAGCAACTGATAGACCTTCCTCAGAGAAGAGGGAGGCATAGAGAAGCACTTTGAGAGATTTTTAACTCATTTGTTTACACTGAGAAGTGTTTTTGTTTTGTTTTGTTTTGTTTTGTTTTTGGAGACAGAGTCTCACTGTGTCGCCTAGGCTGAAGTGCAGTGGCGCAATCTCGGAACCTTCACCTCCCAGGTTCAAGTAATTCTCCTGCCTCAGCCTCCCAGGTAACTGGGATTACAGGCGGTGCCACGACACCTGGCTAATTTTTTAATTTTTTTAGTAGAGACAGGGTTTCACCATGTTGTCCAGGCTGGTCTCGAGCTCCTGACCTCAGGTGATCTGCCTGCCTTGGCCTCCCAAAGTGTTGGGATTACAGGCGTCAGCCACCACGCCCAGCTGAGAAGTGTTTAACTTACACTCATATGCAAGTACTAATTTAAATTAACAAATCTGAGTCTAGAGAAATATTTTTAGAGCTCATATATTGATAGCAACATAATCTATAAATAAGCTGTATAATGTTCTAGTCATCAGTGAGTATGTTGATTAGTGTTGTGTTTAGTTGTCTGTGGTACGAGTTTTTGTGACTCATTCCTTTCTAGTTTAAGTTGGTGAGTGAGCAAAGTGTCATTGCCCTTCATTGTACTTTCCAGCCCACTTAAACCTTCTATTTATGTTTTATGATTTTAAAACATAAATCTGCCCTTTTTTCCTTAAAAGGAAACGATGAAGATAGCAAATGTTAAAACAATCAGCTTTCTTCTGTGACTAGACTTTCCTGATGGCACACATTGCTCAAATGTGGCTTGACTAGCAATTCACAGACTTTCATACTTCTGAATTTAACCTTGTCTTCCAGCTACCAGCATTTAATACTGCTGTGTAACCTCTTTTTTTTTTTTTTTTTTTGAGACAGAGTCCCGCTCTGTTGCCCAGGCTGTAGTGCAGTGGTCCAATCTTGGCTCACTGAAACCTCTGTCTTCTGGGTTCAAGTGATTCTCCTGCCTCAGTCTCCTGAGTAACTAGCACTGCAGGCGCTTGCCAACATGCCCAGCTAATTTTTGTAGAGAGGGGGGTTTCGCCATATTGACCAGGCTGGTCTCGAACTCCTGACTTTGTGATTCACCCGCCTCAGCTTCCCAAAGTGCTGGGATTATAGGTGTGAGCCACCATGCCCGGCCAACCTCTGACTTTTATAAGACTCCTTGGTGTATTTGGTCTTGCAGTTTAGGAAAAAACTACAGGAGACATTTTATAGTACTTATTTTTTGTTTCTCCACATTATGAGATGTCTACACCCAATTTAAAATTATACATTAGTTGAATAGAAAGGACTATATTTTTATATACTGATTTTTCATAATCAGTGGATTCGATATGATTTGGTGTGAATAACTATAAAACAGAGCAAAGTAAAGAGAGAGAGTCCCTATTTTATGATCTTAGAGAAGCATTTCAAAGCCACTAGTAAATTTGGGGGCCAATACTATTTACTATCTATCTTTCTATCATTCTTTATCTCTTACAGGAAACTGGCCTGGGTCAGGGTTAGGAGTGGATAAGGCTGGCTCCCACCTCCAGGGCAAGAGAGGAAGGTGCTGGTCCAAGTTGCAACAGAAGGTGGAGAAGAAGATTCAGAGCATATAGCCCAAGGTTGTTATAGGCATGAAGCAAGAATAGAATCCAAAGCTAGGACCTGACCATGGGGTTGAAGCAAGACAGAGCAGTCAGTTCAGCAGACAGAGCCTGTGAGCATTCCTGGACTGGTAACCCAGGGGCAGGTGGCCTCTCATGGACGATTCCATCCTTCCTCCAAGACCCTGACAAGTCCTTAGTGGGGAACCAGGAAAGATAACAAACAATTCTCTTGAAAAGTGCAAGCCCATCCTAAGGTAATTAAAGGAACCCAAGATTGTTTGCTAAAGTGGGCTGGGGAGGGGGCAGGTAGCAAAACAGATTGCATAGTATGAATCCATTGAAAAATATGGGTAGGGGCCAGGCGCGGTGGCTCACACCTGTAAGTCCACACTTTGGGAGGCTGAGGCAGGTGGATCATTTGAGGTCAGGAGTTCGAGACCAGCCTGGCCAACATGGCGAAACCCTGTCTCTACTAAAAATACAAAAATTAGCTGGGCATGGTGGCATGTACCTGTAATCCCAGCTACTCAGGAGACCAAAGCATGAGAATTGCTTGAACCCAGGAGTCAGAGGTTGCAGTGAGCCGAGGTTGCAGTGAGCCAAGGTCGCACCTCTGCACTCCAGCCTGGGCCACCGAGTGAGAACCTGTCTTTAAAAAAAACCAAAAAATACACACGGGTAGGGCCGGGTGCAGTGGCTCACACCTATAATTCCAGCACTTTGGGAGGTCAAAGCAGGTGGATCACGTAAGGCCAGAGTTCGAGACCAGCCTGGCCAACATGGCAAAACTCTGTCTCTACTAAAAATACAAAAATCAGCTGAGTGCGGTGGCGGGCTCATGTAATCCCAGCTTCTCGAGAGGCTGAGGCACGCGAATCACTTGAACCTGAGAGACAGAGATTGCAGTGAGCAGAGATCGTGCCACTGCACTCCAACCTGTGTGACAGAGCGAGACGCTGTCAAAAAAAAAAAAAGAGAGAAAGAAAAAAATATATGGGTAGATATATTTCTCATGTGCACAGAAAATTACTTGACATGTATAGCAGATGATCAATTGTAGTTAGCTGTCAGAGACATTTACTTTCTGCATTGTTGATTTCTGTATAGTTTAAGTTTTTATAACATGCTTATTATACCATAATAGAATGTAAGCTCAGTAAGGGCAGGAAACTTATTTTCACTGGTTTGTCACAGTACACAGTGCTTGGCTTGACACAGAGTAGATACTCAATAAATACTTGTTGAATTAATAAATACTCCCTTTGTGCAGGGAAAATACTGGGAAGCAGGGAGGATGGCCCCCAGTAATTTTATCACAGTGCAACTCACAGGCTTTTGAAGTTAGAAAACCTGAATATCACATTAGACCCAATCGAGGACTACACATCCAAACTGTTTGTTATTTTTGAGAAGGTTATTAACAATTTTATTTCTAAATAGAAAGTCTTTTTACTCCAAACCCCTTTTCTTGGTATTTCACAGGGAGTTTTAAAACCAGCACCCTGTCGGTAGTTTTTCCCAAGGCTTTGAAAGAGGTGTAAGAATTTCTGGAAGTTACAAGGGAAAAGAGGAGAAAAATCCTCTGAGACACTGCTGTCAAAAAAGGCATTTGCTCTGGGAGTGGGGCTGGTTGTGCTTCAGGGCCAAGGAATCTAGACACAAGCCTCATCTCAGCCAGGAAGAGGGAAGATAATCTCAGTTTGCCTTATTTTATTCATCTTTCCTGGTGGGTCTAGCCCTCTCTCCTCGCCAGCCCCAGATCATTCTTTGTCTTTGTGGTAGCTGGAAATACAGCTCAGATTCTACATTTAAAAAAAATATATATTATACTTTAAGTTCCGGGATACGTGTGCAGAATGTGCAGGTTTGTTACACAGGTATACACATGCCATGGTGGTTTGCTGCACCCATCAACCCATCATCTACATTAGGTGTTTCTCCTAATGCTATTCCACCCCTAGCCCCCCACCCCCCAACAGGCCCCGGTGTGTGATGTTCCCCTCCCTGTGTCCACGTGTGCTCGTTGTTAATCTCCCACTTATGAGTGGGAACATGCAGTGTTTGGTTTTCTGTTCCTGTGTTAGTTTGCTGAGAATGATGGTTTCCAGCTTCATCCATGTGTCTGTTCCAACCTTCTCTCCAAGGAGATCCTCCGGTTTAGAATACGTATTTGACTGCTTTCTCTTTAGTGCTACAGAGAGAATGGTACATTTGTTTGTTCTCTTCTGCTTTGAATGTATTTTGCTTGCATCAGGAGTAGTTTGTGAAAGAAAATCTGATCTTGGTAGACAGTGATTCAGGCTTTGGGGGTTCCCCTAGCTGCTTTCCCTGCAGGTGGCTACATAACAGAGTGCTGACAGATTGCTGCAGAGTCACCAGCTTGACCCCTCCGTGAGTGATGGTGACCACAGCAGGCCTTTCTGCCTCTGTGAGGCATAAAATAATTTTCTGGAACAGCATTATTCTAGCTGAGAGATAAAATTATAATAAAAATGTATGAAATTTTAGAATGGGAACTGTGAAAACTAGATACTTAGATGTTCTAGCTAGAGTAGATTAAATATGTTGGATATAGCTGCTGCTAAATTATTTGGAAATTATCAAGTGGGAAAAAATAAGTAGTAGAGCCATCTGTCTATTTAGTAAGTTTAGTGTGTTTTCTGTCTCTGTGGAAACATGTTTCTGATTTATGTTTTTATAGCACTATGTCTGAGCAGATATACTTTGTCAGACCTGATTAATTTTCATTTTCTGCTATGCCCATAATATTTTATATACCTATACTTTGACTCTGTTTATATTAATATACAATAAGTTTGAGTTTATTTTAACCATTGTAGGAATTTAAAACTATGGTATTCTGGGATATAAATGTGGTAATAGAGGCATGATTTTATACTTAAACAGGGTTATTTTGTGACTTGAAAACCATGTGGCATTTTAGAAACTAGGCATAAGTGAATTTAAGCAAGCAGTTTACTGAATGTTTCTGTATCTAAGAGGCCAAACAGGAAGGTGATTATGGTGTATGGATTAATTATGAAGTAACAGGTTATTGGGGAGGGGGCTTCTACATAAACATGAAAAAACATTTTTATGTTGAGTACCGAAAGTTTATTCTATCAAAACTGATTTCTAGATAGGCTGTTTGAAAGTTTACTCACTAGAATTGAGAAGGAACTATTACAAAACCTTGAAAGGCTTTGTGTTAAATTCTGAGTCAGTACCTCTGTTGGCATATAATGAATTGAGTTTTTTATCTGAGGAAGTTAGGGGTGGATTCCCTGAAGGGAAGGTAACCCAAGGAAAAGGAACCATATTCTTTAAATATTATTCATGCTATAATTTAGAAACTGGCTATTTGGATACTTTGCCAGCCAATGTGGGTATATTTCAGTCTTTGCAAATCTCTTGGGTTCCTCTTAGATCTTTTCTCCCAGCCAGCTGGGACTCTCAGGATTAAAACCAAGTTTCACTTTCTTTTTTGTAGGTAGAATGACAACTCTCCTCTATCACAAGGTACATTTTGCTTTTCTTGTTAGAGTGTTCCAACAGATTCAAAACAGAAACACAAATTAATGAACTAGAAAGGACCATTGCTCCCCCCACACTCTGCTCCAGAGCAAGTATTGCAGATTCAGACTCCTACAGGAGTGAGTGGGGCAGGTTAGAGTGAGCATTCTGGAGTCTGGTATTGTCCTCATTCTCATTCAGTACTGAACCTGACACCCAGAATTTTGGGAGCATAAACCCTTCCAAAGGGGACAGCCAGTTGTTGCCATGGGGGTTTGTAAGCCCAATGTTGCCAAGTCTTCTGATACTTTGGAGAGATGCTGAAAATAGCTTTACGTGAAACCTCTCAGTTAAAAAAAATTTTTTTTTTTTCAACATCATGTAGGGGGAGGGTCAAACAAAACATATTTATGGGCCATATTGGCTTAACAGTTTGCAACTTCTGTGCCTCACCTTTTCTGTTATACTTGTGTTTTGCTCCCTCTAACACTCTGGCCTCACTAGTGAAAACTTGACTTTCCTTTAGCAAGGACTTTTCTGTTAGGGAATACCTGGTAAACCCTATGAACTAATCTGCCATATATTAATGGGACCTTTTTGCCTTTTCTTCTTCAGTCTTCTGTGCTCCTAGAAAACAGGCCATGTTGACTGTACCTCTCCAGAGTGAAAGATCACTCCCTTTACTGTTATATTCCCACACCTGACTGTGAGGCTTTCATACCGCTTAGAAGGAGAGGGGACAACCTTTTGATAAGAGTGGTTTAGGGCCTTCTGGCATTCCTCAAACCATACTGTGCAGAGAGCTGCTTACTCCATCTGTGTCTAGGACTGGTAACTTCTTCTACATCAATATATTTTTCTACTGTGTTCTCAGAGCACAAAATACACTAAAACTCAGGATGTCGACCCTACTTATTCACAGACATCACAGGGCTGGCTTAGAATTTGAACTTTGCAGCACCGTTTCTTGTAACGTGTGATACAGTGAAGTCTCAAGTCAGAGCGGGACCTCCTCTCCTGCAGCCAGTGTCGTACGTAACCAAGAGATCTTTCCAAAGAGAGCAGGACAAACAGGACAATAAACTGCAGCTACAGAATCTAAATTTAGAAAAACTATTATTTTGATAGGAGCTGATGAATAGAAAGTAGTTGAGGTAGATTTAAAAACTGAGGCATTCTCGGCTGGGCGCACTGGCTCATGCCTGTAATCCCAGCACTTTGGGAAGCTGAGGTGGGCGAATCACAAGGGCAGGAAATCAAGACAATCCTGGCTAACACCGTGAAACCCCGTCCCCACTAAAAATACAAAAAATTAGCCAGGCGTGGTGGTGGGCGCCTGTAGTCCCAGCTACTCAGGAGGCTGAGGCAGGAGAATGGCGTGAACCCGGGAGGCAGAGCTTGCAGTGAGCCAAGATCACGCCACTGCACTCCAGCCTGGGTGACAGAGCGAGACTCCATCTCAAAAAAAAAAAAAAAGAAAAAAGAAAAAAAGAAAAAACTGAGGCATTCTCTATATCAGAAAGTTAAGTTCCCCTTTTTTGGAGTGACCTAAAAAGTTTATGTTGGCTGGGCATGGTGGCTCACGCCTGTAATCTGAACACTTTGAGAGGCTGAGGTGGGAGGATCATTTGAGTCCAGGAGTTAGCTTGACCAGTCTGGTCAACATCGCAAGACCCAGGCTCTACAAAAAAAAAAAAAAAAAAAAAAAAAAAAAAGTAAGAGACTTGGATTTTCCCTAAGGTTTTGGGCTGTTCTAAAAGTGCCCTGTGACATGGGCAAATCTGAGAGTGTCAGTGAATGTGGAACAGAATGGGGAGAAGGTTAGCAGTACCCTCTTTCAAAATTATCAAATAATAAAATGTTAAAAATAAGTTATGCATATTATATCTGATTTTGAAAAGGAAGAGATAAGGTAACCACTATTTTATATCATCCCAGCATTTTTCTCTTGCATATATATTCTTTTTACAAAATTAAGCTCATACTCTGTATGTTTTGTAGCTTTTATTTTTCACTATCATGAACATTCTTCTGTATCATTGAATATTCTTCATTGGTGATTTTTTAATGATTTAATTTTTTAATGACAATCAAATGTGAATGTACTGTAATTTATTTAGCCACCTTCTGTTGAATAAGTGCTTATGGTTTTTTTCTTATTACAACAGACAGGCTTTTACATAAGATATGAATATTAATGACTGCTGATACATACTTGTCAAATCTGGCTAGATTCCTTTATGGACCTTACTAAAATGACTAGTTCTTGGCACTCACAGCTTTATTCTTGAAGAACTTTAAGAAGTCAGTAAGTACCCTATTTCCCTAAATGACCAGTTGTGTGAAAGTCTCTAGAACTCTTTTCTGTCTCTCTCTGCATTCCTTTAGGAAAATTAATGTGTTTGCCTTTTGTGTTTGACAGATTATGGAGCAGAGACATAAAGTACTTTGTAACATGGCTTCACCTAGTAATCAGGTCATCAAGCTCTTGCTTATTTTTGTACACTTATGCCTTGTAGTCACTACAATGACATCTGAGGCAGCTTCATGCCAGTATTTCCAAATCTGTGGTTTATAGCTGCTGCATTGGAACAGGGTCACGTTACTGTAGGCCTCACTTAAGATGGGATGTATCTACCATATACTTAAAACACATTTTTCTGTGAATGACCCAAGCTACCTGTCTTGACAGTGTGAGTGACCTGGAAAGGAGAGGGGGAGGAGTTGGTATAGAGGGTAATCAGTATTTCTTCTGGGGACAGAAGCTGTGTGGTCCTTAAACAAGTCTTGTCTTGTATGATTAATGTGTACCAGGGGAACTCCTAATGGAATTAGGTACTAATCGAGATGAAGCAGTTGCTCTTCATTAATTCTTTTCATGTGCACCTGCCTTCCTTAAAAGCAAACGCCCACTTACCCCTGTTCCCTTCAGCCACTATTTAAATTAAAAATCGGATGGTCTGCTGTAGATAGGTTTCCAGAGCCTCCTATGTCATAACACTGACCCTTTTCTATTGTGATCACTGAGGAGATAGACACAGTGTGAAGATTAGTGACATGATCTATAAGGATTGGAAGAAACTTTAGAGATACAGTCCCAGCTTCTAATTTTGTAGCACAGTCCCTGGCTTCAAAGAACTTATAGTCTTGTTAGAAATACGATACAGACACAGGAAAAGGTTAAACATCAGAACAACAGCAACAAAAAGAAGCCCAACACAGGACGATGGTTTGATGCCAAATGTGAAACACTGACACGGAGAGCTTTAGGGTTTTAGAAGGAGAAGGGACGTTGGGCACCTTGTGCTGGAGAGTTTAATTTTTGTTGTTTTTTAACTGAGCCTTGAAGAATGGGTAAGATTGAAAACTGGAGGCCATTCCTCCCAAGGAGGTAGCATAGTTAAAGGCAGAAAATGTCTGGAAAACAAGGAGTAGGTCATTTTGGCTGATGTGAGGGGTTTGTTAGAAAACCTACCTTTCAATCAGTTGGCTATATAACTTGGAGATGACTTTCTGAAGCCCCTTCTCCTACAGAGCAAGCAGCAGGGTAAGTTCTGTATTGTAGAGCCTAGAGCCTCTCTGTCACTGCTCTTTAGAGTTCACAGATAACCAGCAAAGCTGAGGCTCCTTATCATCCCCAGGGGTTCATGGGGTCCAGCCTGCAGCCCACAGACATATATCCTTAGGTAGTTTTCTGGAATGGGTATGGGCTGTGACTCATAGTCACCCCTAGGTGAAGTCTTGGCTGAGAAAAAGGTCTGCTTCTTTTTTATAAGACTTGATTCCTGGGGAAATTTACTGCCCTGATGCCTTAAACTTCCCCTGTGCTTTCAGTCAGACCTCATAAAGCTGAAGTCAGGCTTTATAAAACCATGAAGTTGTTGGCAGTAGCCACTGAAGACTTTTAAACTTTAAGTGAAGGCATAGTGGTGTGGGCTGTAATTCAGGTAATTCACAAGAGATAAGAATTACAAACATTTAGACATAGTATCTCCCTACCTTTTCAGATACTTAAAAATAATACCCATTTCAACTAAACGCTAATACTCAAATACTGTATTTCAGTTGGGCATGGTGGCTCACACCTGTAATCCCGGCACTTTGGGAGGCCAAGGCAGGCAGATCACTTGAGGTCACGAGTTCAAGACCAGCCTGGCCAACATGGTGAAACCCCATCTGTACAAAAAATACAAACATTAGCCAGGCATGGTGGTATGTGCCTGTAATTCCAGCTATTCAGGAGGCTGAGGCACAAGAATCGCTTGAACCCAGGAAGCAGAGGTTGTAGTGAGCCGAGATCATGCCACTGCACTCTAGCCTGGGCGACAGAGTGAGACCATCTCAAAAAATTTTTTTCAATAAATAAATACTGTATTTATTTTACTACCAGGTGTTCTTCCAGATACTCAAAGATATTTTTCCTATTTAGCCTGTCTGAAAGGCTAACATTTGAACTTCATTCCTTTGGTCAATTAGCAGATTACCCTTTATTAAAATGTAAATCTTTTCCTGTTAAAATTAAATAATTATTAATCATTTACATTACAGTTTATCTTGGTTGGGTAGGATTAGGGAGAAGGTGAGATATAGTTAAGGTTTGGAGTAAGAGTGATCCTTAAACTTGACAATTTTGCTTTGAAGTCAGCCTGGCATCTGACACAGGGACCTGAGAAAGTGCTGCTGTGTGGGTCCCAACTCTTGCTGTGAGTTAGATAATAGGATTCAGAGGTAGCTTCACAACTCTCTTAGAAGTTGAGTGCTGTCTTTTGAAATTATCACTAAAGTGACTAGGAAAGTTGCCTGGACCTGATGTGTAATAATTTAGAACCCTGGCTTGTACAGTTGGACAAAAATTGACATATTTATTGTACATATAAACTCCAGCTTTGCCATGGGCCCTGTCTGTGTCCAAAGTGGTGATGCCATAGGGCAGGCCTTTGTAAGGGTGAAAACTGGTTCCACAAGAGTTAGGCAAGAAGGAAGTGCATTTATTTCCTGACTAAGCCTTACTAAAGCTTAGTTCAGATGTATCTGGCCCTTTTTTTTTTTTTTTAATGAGATTGTAGCTCTTCTGGAGAAAACTTCTCTTTTATCCCTTAAAATTCTATAGTCTAGGGAAGAGTGTGGCCCTTAACTCGGCTAAAAGGAGCTTGATGTTTTCCTCCATTCTTTCTATCCCTATCTGCTGAGATTAGTTTCAAGGCTTATAATCTATTACTTCTGCCTCGTTTTCTTCCTGATCATTGCTTTTAATTTAGCTTTCAGCTAATGACATTTTAATAGAATCATATTAATACATTTGAAGATTTTGCATTAACCTTTTAACACCATTTAATAAAAACGTCTTTATACTTCACACTAATAAGTTATATATCTGTATTTTACCTATACAGTATTGAACTTCAGCACCAAAGCGTTAAGTATGCCATTAAGACAAATAGTAGTTATCTGTTTAATAAATTCTTCTAGCACTTGACTATCTTGATTCAGTTCAATTTGCTAACACATAATTCTTTTTTTTTTTTTTTTGAAATGGAGTCTCCCTCTGTTGCCCAGACTGGAGTGCAGTGGTGTGATCTTGGCTTACTGCAACCTCCGCCTCCTGGGTTCAAGCGATTTCCCTGCCTCAGCCTCCCCTAGTAGCTGGAACTACAGGCACACACCACCACGCCCAGCTGATTTTTTGTGTATTTTTAGTAGAGACAAGGTTTCACCATGTTGGCCAGGCTGGTCTCGAACTCTTGACCTCAGATGATCTGCCCGCCTCAGCTTCCCAAAGTGCTGGGATTACAGGCCTGAACCACTGCACCTGGCCACACATAATTCTTTCAAAACTCATGTCATATATTTTTCTATTGGGCAAATGCAAAAGTTGAGATGTATCTGAGAAAATTGGATTGTATAGTACATCCATATAATGGAATATTAGGCAACAATTAATTATTTATGGAAAATGTCTAATAGTGTGAGAAGGTGCTTATGATTTATAAGCTGTATATGTGGTACTGTCTCACCAATATTAAATATATTTACATGTATGAAGAAATAGAAAAAAAATACAGAAAAGAGGTGCACCAAATAGTGAGCAGTTCTGTCTGCATAAGAGGATTATGAGTTATTTATCTTTTTATTTATACTTTTCCATTGTTTATTCAGTTTTTGATACTGTGACTGGGTATCAAAAATAAACTCAATGCAGGTGGTAAATCATTTTGCTGCCTACCTTAGTAAAGATTTAAAATGTGTAGTGGACATTCAAGGCCAATTAATGCTTTCTGTAGACCGCTAATGAAAAATTGTCCATCATAAATTTTTTTTAATTGCTGAGAATTTTGCCATTTACTGCTTTATGTTATCCTGCATGCCATTAGCCATTAGGCAGTGTTCCTGTAGAGCAGTGTTTCTTAAACTGGGAATGCTGGTGTTAACTCTCAGGCTTGCTGCAGCAGTTTGGAAAATAATTCAGTTTTACAAAATTCATGGTAGCAGTTATGAAAATCCTGAAGTATTTTAGTTTTGTGTCTTGTGAGATTATTTTATTTTTTAAATAAACCTTTTCTTATTGACGTATAACATATATACAAAAGTGCACAAATCAAGTGTGCCATTTGTGAATTTTCACAAAGTGAACACATTCCTGTAACCACTTCATTTTATTTTTGTTGTATTGTACCACTATTAGTCTTTCACAAAATTTTTATAGAACCTTCACATTAAAAAATACATTGTTGGTTGGGCATGGTGGCTCACACCTGTAATACCAGCACTTTATGAGGCCAAGGCGGGTGGATCACCTGAAGGAGGTCAGGAGTTCAAGACTAGCCTGGCCAACATGGTGAAACCTCGTCTCTACTAAAAATACAAAAATTAGCTGGGTGTGGTGGTGGGCATCTGTAATCCCAGCTACTCAGGAGGCTGAGGCGGGAGAACCACTTGAACCCGGGAGTGGGAGATTGCAGCGAGCCGAGATCAGCTCAGGCGACAGAGTGAGACTTGGTTAAATAAAAAAAAAAAAATATACATATATATATATATATATATATATAAAATGTTCTTTTGATCTTCTTCAGTTGTGGTAATTTCTTAGATATTTATGCTTTTGGTCTCATAACTGCTCCTTGGATTTTTACATTTTCAAGGAACTCTAAAATTTCACTCAGAGTAAATATTCTTATTTCTAGTTTGTGGTGGGAAAAGATTAAAAAATGAAAGAAAGTAATAACTACAAAATTCTTGCAATCTAACCTCTACAGATTTAATTTTTCTTTCATTCCCAACTGTGGCATATGTTTTGCCCCAGCAACTGGTTCCACTGGTGTGGAACTTGATTCCTGTGCATCTGCGTGTGATACAGCTCAGTTTGCTAATCTAAAGAGGCAAATCAGCAGCCATCTGTAAGTGTGTCAGGTCTAGAAATCCTAGCCCACACTGGAAGGAACTTTAGAGGTAACAGCCGTAGATGAGGAAACTGAGGCCTGGAAGATTACACGCCTTGTGCAGGGTTAGAAAGTTGGTGCCAGAGCTGAATCTAGAACTCTGATCCTAAACTCTATTACTAAACCATGCTTAGCCACTATTTTCACCTAAAAACTCACCCTTTCTACTGAAAACGCAATCCTCAGACTGTCAAATCAGCTTCTCAAGAAAGACAAATTACCTAACACGTTTTTCAGCCAAATTTTTTTTTTTTTTTTTTTTGAGACGGAGTCTCGCTCTGTCACCCAGGCTGGAGTGCAGTGGCCGGATCTCAGCTCACTGCAAGCTCCGCCTCCCGGGTTCACGCCATTCTCCTACCTCAGCCTCCCGAGTAGCTGGGACTACAGGCGCCTGCCACCTCGCCCGGCTAGTTTTTTGTATTTCTTAATAGAGACGGGGTTTCACTGTGTTAGCCAGGATGGTCTCGATCTCCTGACCTCGTGATCCGCCCGTCTCGGCCTCCCAAAGTGCTGGGATTACAGGCTTGAGCCACCGCGCCCGGCCAGCCAAATTTCTTAATGAAGATAGCCTGACAGCATTGACCTCTTTCAGAATATATTCTTTGGGCTACTTGGGAGTGAATGAGAGACAGTATGGTGATGGTATAAATGCTGATATGTAATTGTTTAGAGCAGTTCTGAGAGTACATTCAACTGGAATAACCCAAGCACTAGGGAAAGTGTGGCATGATGTCGACTTGTGACCTTTCCCTGGGGAGCAAGCTGTCAGGACACCCAGCAGTGTCTTTGGAACAAAAGGTTTCTAGGCCATGCTCCCAGGCACTGGACGGGAGGACTGGCTACTTGCACCTGCAAGGTGACTGTCAGTGTTTTATGATTTGGGGTTTTGGGGGTTTTTTAAGTTGCCTAAAGGTAGATATGTAAATAAAGCTGCTCTGTGTCAGGCAACATTTATTGAGTAAGCGTTGATCACTGTGGAGGGCTCTGGGGATTTAGTGCTTAATAAAATATGTCTCTAAGGACGTAGTCTTTGGAGCTGACAGTTCCAAAGAGATCACCATTGCCCTTCAGAAATCTTGGTTCTGTTGGTATGTTGAATTAGTGACATGAGTAAGAGTCTCGTCAGAGCAAACTGACTTTACCTACCTGTGAGTTTGTATCCTAATGGAAAAAGCCTCTTCTAAATAAATATTTATTTAGAATAGTTTGTGGTAGGAAGATATTTAAAAAATGAAAGTAATAACTACAAAATTATTGAGATCTAGCCTCTGTAGATCTAATTTTTCTTTCATTCTCAACTCCTCCTCACATGGCAGCCATCCTTGACCTGACCTTCAGCACCACTCTCCACAGTCCTGTCTACCAGATCTGTTCTATCCTTTCCTGCTCTCTCCCCAGTACAAGCCTTTCTCAGAAGCCAGACCAATGGCTTGCCCGCACATGTCTATGGCTGTTCTTGCCTTTGAGTTTATTAATACATTTCTCCCCTCATTTAGGATGCCCCCTCCTCCTCTTCTACTTCTCCAAATCCTATCCAAACATCAGGGCCCAATCAATCTCTACCTGCTCTGCAAAGCCTTTCCCAGTCTTCTCTCCTCAGACTCACATAGTACTTCCTCTACCATGCTGTGGATGATGTGGCTATAGTTTGGTCTAATGGTGAAGAGAGTGGACTCTGGAGCTAGACTGCCTGGATGACCTTGGGCTGCATCCTTTCTTAGCCTGGAGTTCTTCATCTGTAAAAATGGGAATAGGAGTTGTATTTCCTGTTTTTGTGCATATTAAATAGTTGTACAGATTAAATGAGTTCATAGGATTAAACACTATAGAATAGTGCCTGACCTGTAAGTTCTCATTAAATAGTAGCTGTTGTTATTATTCCTTCTAGCATATATTTAATCATGGCCTTCCTTGTGTTATTGTTTAATCATTTAAATTATGTATTTCTTGGTTCCTCTCTCTGTCTTGGTTCCTAATTGTGAAGTTTTCCCACGAAAAAAGAGACTTGATTTTATAGTTTTCGTTTATTTGTTTTTTGTTTTTTGCCACTCAGGCTGGAGTGCAGTGGCACGATCTCGGCTCACTGCAACCTCCACCTCCTGGGTTCAAGTGATTCTCCTGCCTCAGCCTCCTGAGTAGCTGGGATTACAGGCGCCCGCCACCACACCCAGCTAATTTTTGTACCTTTAGTAGAGAGGGGGTTTCACCACGTTGGCCAGGCTGGTCTTGAACTCCTGACCTCAGGTGATCCGCCCGCCTCGGGCTCCCAAAGTGCTGGGATTGCAGGCATGAGCCACTGCGCCCGGCCAATTTTATAGTTTTTGTTTACCATTTTCAGCACTACATACGCATGGTAGGTCTCCAATACCTGTCACTTAAAGTGAAACTATTACTGCAGTAAAGAAAATAGGTGAAACAAGAGTAAGAAATTGAGGAGAAAAGATAGGCTTCATTTTATAGATGGAGTTCTCTTATGATTCTTAGAGCATGTAATTCGTTCCTTTTTTCATTGTTGTTGAGTCTCGTGAACTCTTCTGCCGCAATCACAAGAGGGTGTGAACGTCATTCAGCAAGGATGCTAGCAATTTCTGAAGGTCGTCGCAGATAGTTTTCTTCTAGGCCCGTGGTGGGACAGAGTCTCAGACAGTAGATTCTGATCTATCAAAATAGCTCAAAGCATTAAGTGCTAGGTCATGAGCGGGTTGTTTGGACATATTTCCCTCGCTGAGGGCATGAAAAGCCACCAGTAGGAAGGGAGCCTTTAGTCTTCAGCCATCCTCTCTGCCGTCCGCTTCTCCTTTATCAGCAGCTCAGATGGATGTTTACAAGCACCATACTCACCTGTCAATATTCATACACATTTGGGGGAAGTTGAAAGTTACACCCCAGTGGGAAGAGGTAGGGACCCAGGTGGAATCACTCAACAAAATTAACCCAACTGCAGACAGGAGTCCTCATGATGGCAGGAACTGCCAGCAGGGTCCTTCTGCCATTCACCCAGCAGTCCAGGACCCCTACCAGGTCCCTCCCAGCTCTGTGGGTGCCCTCACCTAGATGAAAATGCCGCATTTCTCCTTCTCCTAGGCTGGAACAAGACATTAAAAAGTTAAAGGCTGACCTGCAAGCCAGCAGACAAGTGGAACAAGAGCTCCGCAGTCAGATCAGCTCCCTTTCGAGCACCGAGCGAGGGATCCGCTCAGAAATGGGCCAGCTTCGGCAGGAGAATGAGCTGCTGCAGAACAAGTAGGTGCACCTTTTAGGCCTTTGGCCATAAGCCCAGCAGCTTCACTGCTTTTTTTGTTTCCAGGGGTTGGAGCACAAGATTCATGGTGACAGAGACCCGCTGAGAGGTTTTTAAATAAAATGTTTAAAATACTTTATTTAGTACCAGATACTCAACGTTTATAAAATCTATAAAAACTTATTTCATTGCCACAAAACAGTTTATTAATATTACTATTTTTGTCTTCTCTCATTTAATAACTTCTTAGTCTAAAATAGTTATTGAGTTTTTGGATAGTAAAACTGACAAGAAGTAGTTCTGCCACAGTTTGAAAATTTTGCTCCTTTGAGTGAAAGTTTCTAGAGGATTTGACTATGTTTACTTTTATTGCCAGAACTAAAAGATAACATTGAACTTTGATTTTCTTTGAAAAGGCAGGCAAAAAGCCAGGCCTTCTGTGTGAATTCTTTTAGGCTTTTGATTAGTTCATTCTGGAATTACTTCTTGACTCAGTGTGGGTCTGTCCTTTTTTCTTTTTTTAAATCTCCCAGCAATGTGTGCCCGTGGTAGTGGCAAATAACCTCTCCATTGCCTCTGACCAGCACTTGCGGCCACACTGATATGTAGAGAACATCCCAATGATAAACTCACCTCATGCTGATTGGTAAAGCTGGGGGTGGTAGTAAGCAGGAAATATGACTGAAATTTCTATCTGAAATTAAGCATCCTGTGACTCTAAAAGAGGATTTGGGGACACTGTGAGCAAACATCCTGAGCTGGAAAGGAAAAGCTGTAGTAGGCTACAGCAAAATTGTATTCAAGAAAAATAAAAACCTTCCCCTTTCCACCCCTTACCTCAGTTTCACTGGGGCTGGTCCCATCAGTGGTTCTTTGGTGGGAGTGAAGTTCTTTCGGGGTGCTCTGGAACATTAGAATTAGTTATACAATTATCTTCCCCTGTGTTTGAAATTTGTTTTACCCTGTTTTCTGGATGACCTTCTGTAGATCACTTACTTGAATAGAGCAGAGGCTAGGTCTGAATCTCTGTTTTGTAAGGCAGCTTGTTTATTGGTGTTTAGGAATTATTAAGGAATAATGACAATGTGTTTTCCTCAGGCATTCTGGTAGTTGACATTTTTGACTTGCTGTTTAAACCTCTTGTTTAATTGGCCTTAAAGTGATAAAGAGATGTTTCTCAAGGGTTTATAGTGGGCATTTGTAATTTTAAGACTTTATATGACAATCATTTCCATATAGGTTACATAATGCTGTGCAAATGAAGCAAAAAGACAAGCAGAATATCAGCCAGTTGGAGAAAAAACTAAAAGCTGAGCAGGAAGCCCGAAGTTTTGTAGAAAAACAGTTAATGGAAGAGAAAAAAAGGAAGAAGTTAGAAGAAGCCACTGCTGCCCGGGCTGTTGCATTTGCTGCTGCATCTAGGTACGTCCATGTCACCTGAGTGTTTAGTCCAAGGTTGGCTTTCCTTTGCCAACAAAGACATGGGAATTTGATGCCTTGGGCAGGATTAGATGTACAGCAATCATGCACAGATGGATTGCTTTTAAGTACTGTTTTATTAGCTGGTTTAAACTCCATCTACTCAAGCTTGCACTATCTTATAACAGTTTCATCCCTCAGTGACCTCATCTATAAAGTGGGATGAGGGAATCACCACGTTTCCCATACCTGGGAGGCAAAGTACTGCTCGTAACGAGGTTTCCAGTCACTTTTTGTCAGGCTGATGAATACTAAGTGCATTGAGAGATTCCATCTGGAGGTTCGTTCCCTTTAGAGAGCTATCATTACTCTCCACTCTCAGGTATATGTGTTTCTGAAGTTTTTATCTTAAAATGGAAGAAAGATGAAATCTTGGTTGCCCAAGCACTGTGTACTGGCTGCTCAAATGGATATCAGCAGACTGTCAAATGAAATGGAAAAAAAAGTGAAACATACGTCTCTACTAGATGGAGTTACATTTCTGGCATAATGAAAATTGGGGACTACCTCCTATACCACTGGAAAGTACCCCTGTGTGCAAGTATTCCAAAAACTATTAGATAGTTAAGAGCTTTTTTTTTTTTCCTTTTTGCTTCTACTTCACTTACCACTTTTTCCTTTGTTTTTTTGACTAGTGAAGTCCCTCTGCATATGGGAGTCAGTTAGGTGTTTGCAGATATAGAGCGAGGGTAAATTATTACTTATTTCACTTTTAAATTCCGTCCTAATTTGTATCTACATGGTATAATTCAACTGTAATTCTTCCTTGAATTTTGCTTTGTTGTAATTAAAGTTAAATAATTTAACTTTTGGCATGTTGATAGCCTTCTTTGTGGGTTCTGGCATTTGCAGAATAATTGGTGAATCATTTCACCTTTTAGGAAATAACAGCAAATTAGAACTCTCTCCTGTGTGATCCTGCCTCCCCTCAGCAGATGGCTGAGCTGGCTTGGCCCATCAGCATCTATACGGACTTACAAGGCCCTTGACTAGCCTGCCTACAATGTGGGGTTGTTTGTTTGAAGATGTATCCGCATTCTGAAGCACTTACACTTGCAGGAGATGTTTCTGAACAGTCATCTAGTAATGACTGCTCTCCTCTCTCCTCAATTCATCCAGCACCTGCCCTTTCTGAGAAATTCCTCTCAGGAGGACATAGCAGTTCCTTAACCATATTGCTTAGTGTCTCCCATGCCTGAGAATCAGTAAGTTGGTTTCAATGTCTACCTCAAATTCCTTTTGCTTCCAGTTAAGCTTATTTATCTTATCCCAGACAGTCCTTGTTTGCCATAACTTATTCTTTTTTTCCTTTTTTTTGAGACGGAGTCTCACTCTGTCATCCAGGCTGGAGTGCAGTGGCACGATCTCAGCTCACTGCAATATTTGCCACCCAGGGTCAAGCAATTCTCCTGCCTCAGCCTCCCAAGTAGCTGGGATTACAGGCTCCTGCCACTGCGCCTAGCAAATTTTTGTATTTTTAGTAGAGATGGGGTTTCACCATCTTGGCCAGGCTGGTCTCGAACTCCTGACCTCAAATGATCCGCCCACCTTGGCCTCTCAAAGTGCTGGGATTACAGGCGTGAGCTACCACACCAGGCCTGCCATAACTTACTCAGTAAATCTCAGGGCATAAATCTCTGACTGGACCTTCCTTTTTGGTAGGCAGAGAACACCTACTTTCTTCATTGGGCTGTTTCTGGAACCTAGATAGTTCCAGCTTTGGATTGACCATTGCTATCATCTCTTTTAGCTCAACCTTATGATAGCCCCGAGAAGCAGCTTAACGGTGTGCCCTTATTTTTCTATTTACTTCAGGCTTGTGGCAACTTTATGACAAGAAAGGCAAAAGTCCCAATGCATAGCCCCTCAAAAGTGGGGGGAATTTTTTTTTCTAGTTCACTGCCCCCTGCTGGAGATAGTACATATTCAGTTCTATCTGGCTTTGTGTGTATTGTCTCAAGTCTTATGGCCTGGTGGGAAGTTTGCTGGATTGGGAAGCCAAAAAACCTCAGTTCTTATCCCTGTTCTATGACCTGAAAACTAGGTAACCTTGGACTAGTATTTTATCTATGTAGCCTCAGTTTTCTTATCTGGAAAATGGGATAAATATACCCTAGGTTGTTGTAAGCATTGAAGAAGGTAGTATGGGTAAAGTACCTTAGTGTCTGGCTCATCTAGACACTCAATAATAATTATTGTTTATATGTATGTATTTTGAGACAAGGTATCATTCTGTCACCCAGACTGGAGTGCAGTGGTACAGTCATAGCTTACTTTAACCTCAAACTCCTGGTCTCAAGCTGTGCTGTTGCCTTAGCCTCCTGAGTAGCTGGAACTACAGGCATGTGCTACTATGCCCAGCTATTTTTTAAATTTTTTGTAGAAACAGGGTCTCTCTATGTTGCCCAGGCTGATCACAAACTCTGGGCTCAAGCAATCTTCCCACTTTGGCCTTAGGAGTGCTGGGATTACGGGCATGAGCGACCATGCCCGGCCCAATTATTTTAGAGTATTATTGAAATTATGAAAGGACACAGAGAAGTGAGCAGACTGAGCCAAAAGCTAAAACCTGACAGTCCCTGGAGTGTAAAAGAAATATAAATCCCACAGTATAAGTAAACCTATAGTTTTTTGGGGTTTTTTTTCTCTTTTTTGAGACAGAGTCTCACTTTGTCACCTAGGCTGAAGTGCTGTGACACCATCTCAGCTCACTGCAGCCTCTGCCTCACGGGTACAAGCGATTCTCCTGCCTCAGCCTCCTGAGTAGCTGGGATCACAGGCACGTGCCAATACACCCAGCTAATTTTTGTATTTTTAGTAGAGACGGAGTTTCGCCATGTTGGCAAGGCTAGTCTTGAACTCCTGACCTCAAGCGATCCACCCACCTTGGCCTCCCAAATTGCTGTGATTACAGGCATAAGCCACTGTACCCAACCAACCTATAATCTTTTAAAAAAATTTTTTTTTTTTTTTGAGATGGAGTCTCTCTGTGTCTCCCAGGCTGGAGTGCAGTGGCATGATCTCAGCTCACTGCAAGCTCTGCCTCCCGGGTTCACGCCATTCTCCCGCCTCAGCCTCCCAAGTAGCTGGGACTACAGGCGCCCGCTACCACGCCCGGCTAGTTTTTTGTATTTTTAGTAGAGACGGGGTTTCACCATGTTAGCCAGGATAGTCTTGATCTCCTGACCTCGTGATCCACCCGCCTCGGCCTCCCAAAGTGCTGGGATTACAGGCTTGAGCCACCGCGCCCGGCCTAAAAATTTTTATTTATTTATTTTTTTGAGATGGAGCCTCACTCTGACGCCCAGGCTGGAGTGCAGTGGCATGATCTGGGCTCACTGCAACCTCCACCTCCTGGGTTCAAGCAATTCTTCTGCCTCGGCCTCCCCAATAGCTGGGACTACAGGCACATACCACCATGCCCAGACAATTTTTTTTGTACTTTTAGTAGAGGCAGGGTTTCACCATGCTTGTCAGGCTGATCTCGAACTCCTGACCTCAAATGATCCACCCGCCTTGGCCTCCCAAAGTGCTGGGATTACAGGCCTGAGCCACTGTGCCTAGCCCCAACCTATAGTCTTTTAAATCATTTTATTTCCTTCTCTTCTTTTTCAAAAGGGGAGAATGCACCGAAACCTTACGGAATCGGATCAGAGAACTAGAAGCAGAGGGCAAGAAGCTCACAATGGACATGAAGGTGAAAGAAGACCAAATCAGAGAACTAGAACTGAAAGTCCAGGTAAGGGGGGAACAAAAGACTTCCCTTGTACTTGAATTCCACTTTTATGCTAAACTTGTGCTCTGTGTTGCAGTGTAGAGTTAATGCCTTTTAATACAGATCAAATCTCATTGCATCTGAAAAATCTCTATGTGACAAAAAGATTTGAAGTTCTAATCTTGTCCAACTCATTTCAAGTCATATTAATGTAGCCAGATTCTAATACAAGCCAGAAATGTTGACAATCCCTTGGTATGTTTTATACCAGGATTTAACTTGCTGTAGATTCATTTAACTTTTTCAGGTTATAGGCCAGATTAGAGTCCTTTGGAACTTACATACCTCCTTTTAGCCCCAACCCTCTTTCTGTTGCCAGGGGATTGACCCTCCTGCATGGCTCTGAGCCTCGCAGATTGCTGTTCATAGCAGTGAATGATGAGGAAAGGTGCTAGTGCTATGGATATAGGCTGTTTTGTGGGCTGTGTATACTTTAGCCAAGTATTTGTCATTTAAACTAATGTCACATATTGTAAAGTTACAGTAATTTGAGCCAGGTGGGACAAGTGAAAAATTACCCTCAAGTCAGTGGACTAGAATGATGATCTGGAGTACAGTACTGAAAAAAATACCAAAAAAAGCAAAGGTGGCATCAGAGACAGATGGGAAAGGTAAGGATTAGTCAGTAAAAGGCTTTGGAATAGCTAAATGACTGGAGGAAAAAAAATTAGAAGCTCATCTCATACCACATATAAAGAAATTCCAGATGAAGAGCTGACGGCAGAAAAAAACAAAGAATAAATAATTTTTTAAAAACTAGGTGGAAATATACTTGACCTTGAAACAAGGGAAAGATTTTCTAAACATAAAAGCAATGGAAAAAAATCACAAAGCAAAAATCATAATAATAAATGAAAAAATCAATTGGGGAAGGTACACATATTGCAACAAATATTATAAATAAGGAACTAATATTCTCAACATATATGTAGCTCATAAAAGTTGCTAAGGAAAGCTCAAATATATAGAATAATAGGTTGAGGATGTGAACAAATAATTCAGAGGAAATACAGGTGACTGATAAGATCATAAAAATATAAACTCACCAATAATAAAATACATGCAGATTAAAATTAGATATCATTTTTCTCCTATGAAATTAGCAAATAATTTTTAAATGAGAATATCAGTCATGGTGAGGATGCAACAAAATAGGCTTCTTACATTGCTGGTGGAAATGTAACTTTCTGTAAAAGATCTTGCACTTTTTAAGTATTTACCTTTTTTAGGAACCCTGCCTAAGGTAAATAAATATTTTAAAATCTCACCAATGAGTGATGTACAGAGACATTCATTGTAGTGGTATAAAAATGTAAAAAAATTGAAAACAGTCTTAACAATAGGAGAGTCATTTAAATTTTGGTATGTAAACATTGAGGAATATTGCATAGCCAATAAAAATTTTATTTTCAGACAATAGTTGAAATCATTTAGTTTTTAAAAGACTGTACAAAACTGTACATGTAATATTTCACTTATGCTAAAAGATACACATGCATGAAAGATTAAAAGAAATATAAAATTTTTTAGTGTTGGTATTAGTAATTTTCATTTTCTACTTTGAATTTTTCTGTATTCCTAAATTCTCTGTAATAAGTTTGAATTTTTCTGTTAAAAAGAAAAAATTCAAATATCTGTATATATTATCTACGTTAACAAGTGGACTTATTCTGCAGCATGCCCTGTCAAAATAATTAACATTTTTACAATTTTTAGTGCAGGTTGAGAGAAAAGTTTTGGCAAGTTTGATTACAGCATTATAATAATTTGCACATGGCCAGCAAGGAAAAAAGTTCTCCGTGGTTCTGAATTAGGCCTGTAAGAAAAGTGTTTTATTTGAAAGCAGATTCCATTGTTATCTAGACACATGCCCAACACAGTCAAATGATTATCTTCTAAATGTTTTTGTATGTGCATATTGCCATATGAACACATTTAGCACTTGCCTAAACCCATGAAACACCAGAATTTTGTGTTCTAGTGGCCAGACCAAGAATAGTGGGATTTAATTTGTGATTTCAGGCTAATTTATAGACATCGATGCCAAAACTACCTTGTAGCATTGCTGTTTTGATGATATTGATAGGAGCTTCGGAAATATAAGGAAAATGAGAAGGACACTGAGGTGTTAATGTCAGCCCTCTCAGCCATGCAAGACAAAACACAGCACCTGGAGAACAGCTTAAGCGCAGAGACGAGAATCAAGCTGGACCTGTTCTCCGCACTGGGCGATGCAAAGCGGCAGCTCGAGATTGCCCAAGGTAGGAGAGCGTGGGCCCCTGGTGAGGTGGTGTGACTGATAGTGCACGGGGATGCACAGGCCAGACCTCTCCTGAGAGCTCTCAACCAAAGGGCATTTCAGTTTTCTCTTCAAGGGTCTTGGTAAGTGCCCAACATTGAAATATAGGAACTATCACATTAATTCATTTGCAGACATATTTTGAGATGAGAACATGTCAAGTGCAGGGCATACAGAGAATAGTATGATTTCTGTGTTGAAGGAGCTTAGTGTTGTTGAAGTAGAGAACTGCAGAGGCATCAAAAGGTGCTTATGTAGAAGTATATACGGAGTCTGTGGGAACATAGAAAGAGGCAGGGACGAAACTAGTCTGGGGAGTTGGAGAGGGCCCTTCCCCAGGGGAGCTGATGTCTGAGCTGGGGCCTGAATGATGAGGAGTTAGCCCAGTGAAGCAGCAGTATGGTGGATGGTAAGAGGTAGAGGGGTCTAAATGGAAGAAACAGCTTAGGCAAGGACTGGGAGCTGGTGGGGCTTGATGTGTTCCAAGCTGCAGCTAGCCTGTTTGACTGGAGCAGAGGTTACGAATGAGGGAGCCGCAGGGGAGAGTCTGGAGAGTAGGCCATGGTCATCCACTTTGCCGATATTTACTGAGACCTACTTTGTGCCAAGCACCATAAGATTCCTTGAGAATACAGCCCTGGCGATGACAGGTGATGAACAAGCCAGCAGGGAGTATGTCAGTTGGCAGTAGGTGCAGTGATGGAAATAAAGCCGTGGCGAGGCAGAATGTATGTGGCAGGGGTCTCCCTTTTTAACATGGCAATCATGGAAAATCCCTTGAGTAGGTGGTATTTGAGCAGAGACCCAAAGGAAGAGAGCAGGAGTGAGCCGTGTAAAAAGCTGGAGGAAAGCACTTCCCGGGAGGGGGCAGCAAGTGAAAAGCCCGGCGGGGGAGCGTGGGTACTGTGCTGGCAGAGGATGGGGGTTGTAGCCTGTGTGATGATGGGGAGAGTTGTCAGAGCAGGCAGGAGTAGCAGCAGCCAGATTGTGTGGGACTTGAGGCCCATGGAAAGAACTTAGGGTTTTACCGTGAGTGCCATAGGGGAGCACTGGAAGGCTTCTGAACAGAGGCATGGCATGACCTAAGGAAAGTAAATTTGGATTTTTGTCCAAGAACTTGATTAGCTATCCAATCAGAGTACTAAATTGAGTATAGTACTGAAAAAATAGAGTACTCTATAGAGTACTAAATAGAGTACTGCATAAAATAGAGTACTGAAAAGAATTTTCAAATGGTTGACTTAGTGGAAAGAAAAGAATATTTCAAGCAAGGCATGGTGGTCTGTGTCGGTGCCTGCCCATAGTCCCAGCTGCTCAGGAGGCTGGGGCAGGAGGATCACTTGAGCCCAGGAATTTGAGACTAGCCTGGGCAACATAGCGAAACCCTGTCTCTAAAATAAAGAATATTTCAACGGGGACTGACAGAGTAGTCACTGTGTGCAAAGCATTGTCCTAGAAGCTCTGGGGGAGGCAAAGATGAAGACAACATGGTGTGTGAACTTTTGTCTTAGGGACCCCTCTACACTCTTAAAATTATTACCCCAAAGAGGTTTATTTCAAGTGGATTATATCTATCAATATTTACCTACTAGAAATTAAAACTTAAAACATTTATTTATTTATTTTCAAGACGGGGTCTTGCTCTGTCACCCAGGCTGGAGTGCAGTGGCACAATCTCAACTTACTGTAGCCTTGACCTTCTGGGCTCAAGTGACCCTCTCATCTCACCCTCTCCCTGGTAGCTGTGACTATAGGCATGCCACCATGCCCAGCTAATTTTTTTTTCTATTTTTTTTCTAGAGACGAGGTCTCACTTTGTTGCCCAGGCTGATCTTGAACTCCTGGGCTCAAGAGATCCTCCCATCTCAGCCTCCCAGAGTGTTGGGATTACAGGCATGAGCCACTGTGTTCAGCCAAAGTAATTTATTATTCATTTTAAAATAACATGCAAACATATTACATATTAATACAACTTTTTTATTTAAAACTCTATTTTCCAAAACAAAAAAATTCCTGAAAAAAGTGGCATTATTTTACATTTAGCAGATCTCTGTAATGTCTGACTTCATAAAAGATAGTTCCATTCTTTTTTTTTTTTTTTGAGACAGAGTCTTGCTCTGTCAACCAGGCTAGAGTGCAGTGGCGTGATTTCTGCTCACTACAATCTCCAGCTCCCGGGTTCACGCCATTCTCCTGCCTCAGCCTCCTGAGTAGCTGGGACTACAGGCTCCCGCCACCAAGCCCGGCTAATTTTTTGTATTTTTAGTAGAGACAGGGTTTCACCATGTTAGCCAGGGTGGTCTCTATCTCCTGACCTTGTGATCTGCCTGCCTCGGCCTCCCAAAGTGCTGGGATTACAGGCGTGAGCCACCGCACCCAGCCAGATAGTTTCTTATCTCTGTTTCTAGATTCATTCTGTTGTGATTTCACAGTCCACCTAATTTCTAGAAGACTCCACTTACACTTGTGACAGAATGAGCATGAAGAAGGGAAATAACATCTCAGTACTATTATGAAGGTAGTTTTGAGCCTGTGGACCCTGACTGTACTTTGAGAATTGCTGAACTAGGGTGAGCCCAGCAGAAAAGTAAGAGGCCTGAGGTAGAGGCAGGGGGCTAGAACAGCTAGAGGAGAGAGATCAGGGAAGGCCTCGTGAAGGAGGGGCCTTTGAGTGGGCTTTGAGGATGAATTTCAAGAGCAGAGAATGCCAAGAAAGAACATGTTGCCTGAGGAAGTAGTATAAGCAAAGGAAAGAAGGTGCCAGGATGTTCAGGTGAGCAGTCCAGCAGCCTTAAGCTGGGGGCCGGGAAGGAAAGAGTGGGAGGGTAGGGGACCATGAATAAAGCCATACTAGAGAGAGTATTCCCTAGATCTTCCTGAGGGAAGAAGGAGGGGATGTGTTCAGGCTGGTAGGTGGGAAATCTCCCTCCTATAGCAATGTGAAAGACCGATGGAAGGGTTGAGACTGAGTGGAGACAGACTGTGAGGAAGCTACCACTGTCCTCTAAGACATGATAAGTATGGGGAGGGCAGACGGGCCAGACAGGTGAGTGGAGAGTGGAGGTGCCTGAGAATTCTGGAAGGACAGGGTTGTTGGAACCAAGGAAGGAGAGCAGAACAGATTTAATGAGTGAAGGAAGAATAAGTTTGGTTTTGGATGTTTTGATTTGAAGGTACTCCCTAGAAACCCAAGTAGGAAATATTCGTCAGTCAGTGGGAACTTTGGGCCTAAACCAAAGACAGAGGCCCAAACCCCTGGGAGTAAGGGGTTGGATTTAGAAGTCGTGAGAAGTTAGTGAAGTGCAGGAGTGGCTTGGGATGGCACTGGTGATTGAGCAAGAGAAGGAGTTTGAGAGTCACACTGCTTTAATCTGTGGACTCAAGGAAAGGCATTTAAGAAGGTTCCCAGGAATCCTGCTTTGAAGCTGAGCTTCTGACTTTACACTCACTTTTTTTTTGCCTGCCCAGCTTAGCTCCCTGAGGAGTGGCCACCCCTCTCTGCTTCAACCCTGTTTACTTGGTTTTGCAAACTTGGAAAAGATTCCCCCTGGAGTGAAGCAGCACCTGGCCTCAGAGTAGCCAGCAGAGCTTGGCTTCCCAGCTCAGACTGTGTGCTCTGCTGTCAGCCCAGAAATCCTCATAAAGTGACAAAGAAGCAAAAAGAACTTTTTCCAAAGCACTGGGTATGTTTCTGGGTTACTGATTAAAGAAATCAAACTTAAATCTGCAGGGAAAGACACAGTGGCTCATATATCAGATGCTTTTAGGTATTTTTTTCATCTGAGGCTTATTTTGTTCAAAGAGAAGGAGGATATTTGATGCTTCCTTGAAGCTTAGGGGACCTGAAGGAAGTGAGGGGGGCAGTTCCTTTCTGCTGCTTTCACTGCTGTCTTCCCCACTCCCTCCCTCCAGGGATGTGCTCAGGATATTCTAATAAGAACCCAACTTTGTAATTTAAATCAAACCTCTTGTTGCTTTTCTCCTTCCTACTTTCTGTATCATTTGATTACATCCTGGTTCCAAAATGACTTTCAGGCCGGGCGCGGTGGCTCACACCTGTAATCCCAGCACTTTGGGAGGCCGAGGCAGGCAGATCACAAGGTCAGGAGATCGAGACCATCCTGTCTAACATGGTGAAACCCCGTCTCTAGTAAAAATATAAAAATTAGCCAGGCATGGTGGCACGCGCCTGTAATCCCAGCTATTCGGGAGACTGAGGCAGGAGAATTGCTTGAACCTGGAAGGTGGAGGTTGCAGTGAGCAGTGATCACGCCACTGCATTCCAGCCTAGCAACAGAGCAAGACTCCATCTCAAAAAAATAATAATAATAATAGGCCAGGCGCGGTGGCTCAAGCCTGTAATCCCAGCACTTTGGGAGGCCGAGATGGGCGGATCACGAGGTCAGGAGATCGAGACCATCCTGGCTAACACAGTGAAACCCCGTCTCTACTAAAAAATACAAAAAACTAGCCGGGCGAGGTGGTGGGCGCCTGTAGTCCCAGCTACTCCGGAGGCTGAGGCAGGAGAATGGCGTAAACCCGGGAGGCGGAGCTTGCGGTGAGCTGAGATCCGGCCACTGCACTCCAGCCTGGGCGACAGAGTAAGACTCCGTCTCAAAAAAAAAAAAAATAATAATAATAATAATAATAATAATAAACAAAACAAAACCAAAATGGCTTTCATCTCTACTACATCCTTTAAAAAAATATACCACCAAGCTTTCTTATATTCCAAATGGATTATTGTCTTCTATAGGACCCATGAGCAATCTCAAAATAAATGCAACTGAAATGCAACCTTTTTCTTTTTTATGTATTTTTGTGGTTTTCTTTTTTTTTTTCTTTTTGAGACAGGGTCTCTGTCGCCCAAGCTGGAGTAGAGTGGCACGATCTTGCCTCACTACAACCTCTGCCTTCTGGGCTCAAGTGATCCTCCTGCGTCAGCCTTCTGAGTAGCTGAGATTACAGGTGTGAACCACCAAGCCTGGCTAATTTTTGTATTTTTTGTAGAGACAGGGTTTCGTCATGTTGCCCAAGCTGGTCTTGAACTCCTGGGCTCAAGCAGCCCACCCACTGCTGCCTCCCAAAGTGTTGGGATTACAGGCATTAGCCACCACACCTGGCCAGCATTTAAGTTTCTGAAAGACTATTCCTAAGTGTTCTAAGTGCTTTTACATATACTAACCATGTCTTTCTTCTGGTGTCCCTAGAAGACCAGGAAGCTACATAGCATGATGAAAGTCACGTGGGGCTTTGGAACAAAGTGGTCCTGGGTTTAAATCCTGCCCTACCTTTTGAAAACTAAATGACTTTGAGCAAGATACACAACTTGTAGAACTCCAGCTTTCTACTGGCCTGGGCAATAGGGAGCTAGCAATGAAAAAAAAAAGAAAGATAGACACAGTATCTGCCCTCATGGAACTCATGGTCCAGCAGAGAGATGATGGACACAGATCATCACCAAATGAATAGTTGCCAGAGATTGAAGAATGCTGTAGGTAGGAGTGTACACTTGAAACAGACTGCATGGAATTGAATCCTGGCTCTGTTGCTAGCTGTATACCTTGAGCAAGTCACTCAACTTCTCTATGCCTCGGTTTCCTCATCTATAAAATGGATAATAATAATTCCCCCATTATGGGGTTGTAAGAAAGAAATGAGTTAGTATATATAAGCATTTAGCATGCCTGGCATATATGAAGCTCTATGTGTTAACTTTGTCATTGTAAGTGACAGAAAGGGAGTTTAGGGTGTGTTAAGAATCTAGGAGTTAGGCTGGGCGCGGTAGCTCACGCCTGTAATCCCAGCACTTTGGGAGGCCGAGGTAGGCAGATCACCTGAGGTTGGGAGTTTGAGACCAGCCTGACCAACATGGAGAAATCCCGTCTCTACTAAAAATACAAAATTAGCCGGGCGTGGTGGTGCATACCTGTAATCCCAGCTACTCGGGAGGCTGAGGCAGGAGAATCGCTTGAACCTGGGAGGCAGAGGTTGCAGTGAGCCGAGATCTCGCCACTGCACTTTAGCCTGGGCAACAAAAGCAAAACTCCATCTCAAAAAAAAAAAAAAAAAGAATCTAGGAGTTGTAGGAAGCTAATTTAGACAGGAGGCTCAGGGACAGTTTTGCTGAGGAAGTAGAAACAGAATCCTCAAGTGTTAGCTAGCTTCGCAAAGAAAGCAGGAGACACACAGGACAGGAAGTGGCCTGAGGTAGGCAGGAGCTGACTGGATCAAGAAACTGAAGCATAGTGAGGGCAAGTGTGCTGGAAGGCTAAATGGGGTGATGTTGCTAAGGCAAGGGCAAGCAATGCGGGTCCCACCAGTGCTCCCCCAGTGCAGCAGCCACAGAGCTTCCTCTGTTGCCTGTCAGAGAGGCTGGTGGCAGAAGCGTATCACTGTGACTGAGTCTGAGGCCTTGGTTATTCTGTATTCCTTGGTCTGACACTCAGAGATAGTCTATCCTCTCAAAAAAATTCCAGCTCAAGAGGCGGAACCGGAGTTCACAATTACTGGCCCTCTTACGCTGTCATAGGTAACTGCCATGTTCAACACATGGTTCCTGGAAACTGACTTCTTTACATCAATCACACTTATATGAACAGAATCCCTTCTTAGCTTTAAGCCAAGAATCAGTAAACTGTGACCCATGGGCCAAATCTGGCTTGCCACCTGTGCCTGTACTGCGTGCCCATGAAGAATGGTTTTTACATTTTTCCATGGCTGGGAAGAAAAGATGACAAAGATATTACACTATATATGGCCCATGACACCTAAAATATGTACTGTGTGTCCCATTATAGGACAAGTTTGCCTGCCCCTATAAATCACTGAACCTGGAGCTGTTCACACTGAGCCGAAACTACTCAGGGGTTGGCCCCTGGGGGCATTGTGTTGGGTGAGGCCTCCCTTTTCACTAATGGTGGGTCTTTGATCTTACAGGACAAATCCTTCAGAAAGATCAGGAAATCAAGGACCTAAAACAGAAGATAGCCGAAGTCATGGCCGTCATGCCCAGCATAACATACAGTGCCGCCACCAGCCCCCTGAGCCCTGTTTCCCCCCACTACTCTTCCAAATTTGTGGAGACCAGCCCCTCTGGACTTGACCCCAATGCCTCTGTTTACCAGCCCCTGAAGAAATGAAGGCCAGCTGTGTGCTGTGCCCAAACATTCGGTTACCGGAAGGCATTGCAAAGGAGCGTCTCTGGCAGTCAAGATAAAAAAAAAAAAAAACCAGTTTCTCTTGTATTTTGTGGGACTGTATCTGTTGTCATTTTTAAAAAGGGGGGGAAGATAACATCCAAATCTGATTAGAACTGCCCATCAGTTTTTCTTGTAAATTTTTAGAAGACCTCACAGAACTTTACAGTTTATTTTTCTCGGCCAACACATTAAAACCATTCTTGGATTTCAAGTAGCCAACTTTGCCTTTTATGTATTCTTGCATAGTTTCCTCTTGAAGGAAAAAAAAGCAGAGTTTTTGCTTTTCAACCCTTTACGTTTGTTTAGTTTTATTCTTAAATAAGCAAGCAAAACCTGCACATTGGATTCACACGAGATGATAATGAAAACTTTTAGTTTAAGGGTGAAGGGTTAAGTAACCTAACAGAGCTTTGATGTTATAGCTGCATTAAAGAAGGTGATTGTCAATATTACAGAAAACAAAAATGGATTGCCCCTCCAAGGACCAGACAGATTCAAGGAGCATCATTTAAGCTGAGAAGAGACCTAAGTGATGAAACTAGCTGTAAGAATATAACAGGGCTTGTGTTTGAAATATTTATATTCCCATCAGTGTGTTTAGTCCTAGAAAATTGCTAGCAGCAGTCTTCTTCACAGTGCCTTGGGAAAAGACATTTCAAGAGGAAACTTGATAATTTTAAACTCTTTTCCCCCTTTACCGTCATCTATCCTCTATCTGTATCAAGCTCACTGCGGATCCTGCTGTAAAACTAGTGGGTAGCTGGGCTGTCCGCTACCACCACGGCCACATCTCCTGTTTCTTTGAATAGAAAGCACCACAGTGTTTTGCACTTGCCTCCAGTAAAGCGCCCTGGGAAGGGAGCCGGGCAGTGTTTGTGGATGAGAGACTGTAACGATGGCTAATAAAAGCTGCGGGTCTAGGCTTTTTTTTTTTTTTTTTTTTTTCTCATTTCATTTCATTTAACTGTGCTTTCTCCACTTTTCATCATCTTGTGTTTGATGATTTAAAAGAAGCTTGACTATTCCTCAGCTCTTGTGCCAAGGAGGGGTTTTGTTTTTGGGTTTTTTTTTAAGACTCTTAAAACTCTGCACAAAGATTTCAGTTTCAAATGTGTATTATACATGGGTAGAAAAGTGTTTGCACAGGCAACTTTTGGAAGTGTTTAAGAATCAGGGTGGGGGTGGGGGGAGGGACTGGGGCGGGGGGCAATGCAAAATTGTATTTGGAAACTAGGAAAAATTAAGAAACCAAATAAATTGGTTTTGCTTCCTTGCCATGGATTCTGGAAGGACGTAGTTCTTCTAAAATTTCCTGTTAATTGGCATGTACGTCTGATTTAAAGCAAATTAAGTAGGACAAGCAAGTCAGTAAAATAGAAATATTAAAAAGAATCATCCTTTAAATCACAGATCTTATTTTGAGATTAAAAAAATACTTCTAGCTTTAGCCAGGTGTGCATGTTGCTGCCATTTTGCATTTTTGAATCATCTTGTGTAACTGTCACCATGAAAGTGTTACTCAGAATTGTCATAGATTTTCTCATCTTTGTGCAAAAACATGGAAAATTGTCACTGACTTTGTGTTGAGGTTTCCCCCATTTTGCTGCCTTTTGGGACACTTCGTTAAATACTGGTCTTGGCTGCATTCTTTTTTTTTTTTTTTTTTTTTTTTTCCTGTGGGGTTCAAAAGAATAAACATTTTCTTACAGATAAAACTAGTTTTCTGCCTTTTTAACTTTCAGGAGAGCACAGCAAGGTAGATTGCTCTGAGTGGGGCTTAGTGGGTTGCTATCTTCTCATCTCGGCCTGCGTCAGGTGGGGGCCCCCCACACACAGCCGATCCCTGGGTGGGGGGCAGACACAGGATTTGGGGGTGACCCATCAGGATCTCAAGTTGGTTTGGTTTCTGCGCTTAAGACCGTCCATTCTCATTTGTTCTCTCCCTTCTCTGGCATCTGATTAGAACCAAGGCTGACTTGTTTTCTGGTACAGCCCTCGTTTCCTAAGAAAGCAAATTAGGGGTGGAGTTGGGGGGTAGTTGGTGAGAAAATCTTGAGAGCAAATTTCCTTCACCAATGCCTTGCCCTCTATTTTCTAGAGTCTTATTTGGCCACTTAGTGACCAATACTCTATTGGGTTTCCTATCTGCTATAGATCCTGAACTAACTTCCACTTTTATCATCCTCCCTTGTTTTTAGAGGCTTTGTCTGTTTTCATCTTCTGAGAAGCCAACTGCCTCTCTTGGCCATTGTTACAATTGATCTTGGCTCCAGTTTTGGAAAATTTCTAGATAGCCTTTCTGAGTCTTGGCCATCAAGGCTGTTGCAGACACTCCACACTTAATATCATGAGCAGAATTCCCCAGGGGGAACACGTTGGCTTGCCTTGGCTTTTGCCTTTGCCTTCCCTGAAGGAATGTGTCTGCCTACATAACTCTCATTGGCACGTTCTTTTCTACCAACAAAATCTCCAGTAGTTGTCTTTATTTTAGGCCCATCATAAAGCAGCAATTAGCTATGAAAATCAAAAGGCTGTAATCGTGATGAACTAATGGGGACAGACTAGGAGAGAGAGAGAGAAAACTCAGATCTTCAAGTTTCATTGCTAATTTTTCTTTTTTTTTTGAGATGGAGTCTCACACCATCATAGAGCAGCTCCACATCTCAGTACATAATTTATTACATGCTATAAAGCAGTGTTTGCCATTCTAGATGGTTAAATATTTAGAGGAAGAATGGGCTGAGTGTGTTTTGACTGGCCGAAGAACCTCTATTGACATCTCCCAACTTTACATAAGGAAACAGCTGTCTACGTTCATTCTCCCTGTGGCAATCTCCAAGAGATCCTGTGGAATGAGAATGAACAACTCCTCATGACTCCCAGCCTGCAGGAAGGGCATAATCCTTTTTCCTGCCATCCCTCTCCCCTGCCTGTGTTAATCCGGTCTATGAAGAGCCACCTGGGAGGGCTGAACATTTCTAACAGCTGCTCTCACTGCTGCTTTTGAAATTCACACCACAGCAGAGGGAACTAAAGAGGTAAACCAGAAGCCTACCCCAAAGCCACTGGCCAGAGTAGCTAGGCCTGTTTAGATTAAAGGGCCTCTGAGCCCCATAAATGCCTGGTTATATATGACTCTCAAAGATGCTTACTGCTGAGCTGGCCTCTTCCCAGGCCTCACAGGACCTGCCCAAAGGCATCCCCCTCGTCCTTCATGCAGAGCCCTAGGGCCCAGCCAAGCCCTCCAGACAGGGATGGAAGTCATCTCCCAGCTTTGCCTCCACAGGCTCTGTGACTGCCCTCTACCTCTCTAGGATGCCGTTTCCTCACCTGACAGAGTTGCTATGGAGATTGGGTGACATGATGCAAAAGGGTACCCTGAAAACCATCCAGGGTGCTCCCAGGTGGAAGCGCAGACCTGCCGCAAGGAATCATGAGGAGGCCAGGACCTGGCGAAGAATTCCTGCTTGTGGGGCTCCTCCATCCTTAACAGCCTGACTCCTAAACTCGTGACACTCAAAAACGTGGTCTGCAACTGCAGCCCAGCAGCACTGGTGGCCTGTGTGAGCTTGCGTCTGGCTCTTGCCCAGACCCATCTGAATCTGCATTTTACAAGATGTCAATGATAATTCAGTTGCATATTATTTTAGAAGCCCCATCCTGAGCTGACTTTCCTAACACGAAGACTCTAAACATTGTCACCCCCTCTCTTCTGGTCCAGAAAAAAGCTGATTCACAAGCTTTGAAAATTTAGAATTAAAAATTTGGGCCAGGCTCGGTGGCTCACGCCTGTAATCCCAGCACTTTGGGAGGCCAAGGTGGGCAGATCACAAGGTCAGGAGTTCGAGACCAGCCTGGCCAATATGGTGAAACCCTGTCTCCACTAAAAATATAAAAATTAGCTGGGCATGGTGGTGGGTGCCTGTAATCCCAGCTACTCAGGAGGCTAAGGCAGGAGAATCGCTTGAAATCAGAAGGTGGAGAGGTTGCAGTGAGCCAAGATCGCGCCACTGCACTCCAGCCTGGGCAACAAGAGCAAGACTCTGTCTCAAAAAAAAAAAGAAAGAACTTAATGATGAGGGGCCATGCAGGAGATGAACTCTAAGCCTTACCCCTTTTTACTTATTTTATTATGTTTCCCCACCATTAGAATGTAAGCTCTATGAGGGCAAAGATTTTTATCTACTGCTGTAACCCAGGACCTAGAACAATGACTGCCACATAGTAGTTATTCAATAAATACTTATTGAGTGATTAAGGTTTTAGATTAGACATGTAATCTGAAATACCATGTCTTGATTGAATCAAAGCATCTCTGTAATAGTATTATTAGAATGATGAGCATAAACAGAATTGTTTCTAGAAGGAGAAGGATACATTTGAAGTAACATATTTACTATGACATCTCCCATCTGCCTGTCTCAAACCTTGCTTTTTTGTCAGATTTTCTCTACAAACTCCTGCTTGATTTAGCCAGGTGCAACAAGATTTCCTTACCAGCTAGATGTGCTGCAAACAATCACTTCTCTTGGAAGCCTCGCAGCAGGGACCTGCTGGGGCCCTGTCCATGCTTCACCCCTCTGGAGCCTTAGACTGACTTTCCCAAGAGCCAGTACTGCTGCGTTGTGAGTCAGTGTGGGGGTTTTTCATGTCGACAGCCACTGAATTATAAAGC
Source organism: Papio anubis (assembly GCF_008728515.1). Taxonomy (NCBI): domain Eukaryota; kingdom Metazoa; phylum Chordata; class Mammalia; order Primates; family Cercopithecidae; genus Papio; species Papio anubis. The sequence continues at coordinate 23,795,037 of NC_044976.1, forward strand.
ATTTCCTCCTGGAAGGCATCTGGGTGATTGAATGTCTCAGAGAATTCCTTTCCATCCGACCAAGGGTGCCACACTTCTTTTCTCTCCTCCCTCCTTGGGCATATTTTAGGTGTTTCTGTTTGTTCTATCTCAACGTTTGCTTTTAGTTCCTGTCTTTTCCTGAGGTTCAAGTCTTATTCCCCTCAGGATGGGCTCTCTAGGGTTCTGAAACCACTCTGCTGTGATACCTTGAATTTTCTCCTAAGAATCCCAGACTTAGCTTCACACACGTGGCAGGGCCTTTTAAACCCCATTCGAAGGAGCCCGGACCGGTTGCTCTGAGAGAGGTCCATTCTGCCGGCTTCCGAGCTCTGCAGCCTTTGGGTTGAGAGAGAGGTGCAGGTGAGTGCGGGCAGGGACCTCCATGAGCCATGCTTGGCCTGGCACCAGCATGTCCTGCATCCTGTTCTTTGCCATTCCCTTCCCTGTCCTCTGCATGGAGGACAGGGTTTTGCTTCTGGAGCCCTAGGCCATGTTGGCACATTTCTCCAGTACCAGGCCCATACTTCCTCAGAACAATCATTCTCAAACTTGTTCACCAGAACAGCCTGAAGTCACCTGCGGAAACAGATTACTGGGTCTGACACCAGATTTTCTCATTCACGAGGTCTGGGGGAGGGCCTGAAAAACTGCATTTCTAACACGTTCCCAAGTGAGGCTGGTCCCACCTTGGGAACCCCTGGGTTGAGCTTGAGGGCTGAGAGCCCTGCGCGAAGCCACGCCCCAGCTGCCACCAGAGGGCACATGCAGCCTGAGCCAGAGGTCTTGTGTCACCTCCAGCTGCCAGCTCCCCACCCGCCACCCAGCAGAGGTTCTTTCCGAAAGATTTCTTTCTAGTTGTAATTTTTGTTATTATGTATTAGGAAGAAGAAACATGGATCTGAACAATAAGGCGGGTTCTCAAAGTCTGTCTCTGACAAATATTAAAGGTCAGATGGATCAGCCTTTTGAAGGTGTTGAATGTCCTGACCTTTAAGAAATGGAACCGGCTGGGGGCGGTGGTTCACGCCTGTAATCCCAGCACTCTGGGAGGCCGAGGTGGACGAATCGCTTGAGCTCAGGAGTTCAAGACCAGTCTGGCCAACATGGGGAAACCCATCTCTACTAAAAATACAAACATTAGCTGGGTGTGGTAGTGTGCTTACAGTCTCAGCCATTTGGGAGACTGATGTGGGAGGATCATTTGAACCTGGGAGGTCGAGGCTGCAATAAACTGAGATCACACCACTGCATTCCAGTCTGGGTGACAAAGTGAGGCTCTGTCTCAAAAAAAAAAAAAAAGAAGAAGAAGAAAAGAAAAGAAATGGAACAAATGGTTCCCACTGGAGGCTTCCAGGGCTTCCATCACACTAAAGTGGGGACTTCCTTTCAGAATATCATAGAATCTTTGTGTATTCAGAACCCAAAAGGCAATTAAGATGATAGGTGATTTTCATTTTCTTATTTACACTTTATATTCCAAATTATCTAAAATTAATATTACTTTTATAACAAAAAATGATTTTTAAAACACATTTTAAATGTAACTAAAAGCCAAAACAACAACTCAAAAATAATAAAAACAAACCCAAAGAGGAACTTGGAGTGAGCAGCTTGGGGTGAGAAGAAAGCCCCCAGCTGGCACTTGTCCCTCAGTTGGTCCTACTGAGGTATCTGCCTAGGGGTAGGGGTCTATTGGGATCACAGTTGGCCAAGTGCTCAAGAAAGTGATTTAGGACCAAGGAATAGATGGTCACCTGTGAGGACGCAGCCTGTCATCTGTGTAAGTCATGTGTTGCTGCAGCTTGTGGCTGTTTGGCTTCAGGCAGCCCAACGCAAGTACAACACTTCAGCCACATTCAGTGCTGATGTTTGCACTGCCCAGGGACTCCCAGAGGCCAAGGGAGTGGGAGCAAAGCCAGAAATAGGAAAATGTAGACATTTTACAGCCTTAGGTTCCTATTTAGTAGCTTCCAGACATATTTTGTTTGATCTGCAGATAATACATTTGAGCCAACATTTAAAAATTGGGAGATTTCACGTTATCCAGATTCTTTTTGTTTTCAGTTCAAAAATCTCAAGCTCTGGCATCTCAGGACTGGTATCCCTCTCCAGGCACTGCAGAGTTCAAGAGAAGTAGGGCAGTGGGTCTCAACCCTGGCTCTCGTTAGAGTCATCTGGGGAGCTCTTAAAAATGCCCATGGCCAGGGCCCACCCTGAGAGCGCCTGATTTAACTGGGTTGGGGAGGAACCCAGGCTTTGTTTGTTTGTTTGAATTCCCCAGAGGTTTCTAATGTGCAGTCAGGATTGAGAAACTGGGAACCAGAGGGTAGTAAGAGGAAGCCTCCATCCTGCTGGGGCCTGGGACCTCAGAGGATGCATGCGGGTGTCTGGGGGCTGGAGCTGGGGCTAGGACTTCAAATGTTTTTAGCTGGCCAAGTGGAGATATGAGCACTTGGTCTCTGCTGTCTTCCCACCTCCCCTGTGGAGACCCTCGTGTCTCTTCTTCCTTCTGGCCCCTGGGCTTCCTTCCAGGCTCTTGTCCTAGATTCCCCTTGTCATCCACATTTATCACACTGTCTGCAAATATAAATTGTTAGCCCTCTCGTTTCCAAAAAGGAATTCTGTTAGCATCACCCCAGTTTGTGGTTATTATGTGTTTTCTTATGAGGTTTTTTTTTAATGATTATTATTGCAAGGCATAGAAGCTGACTGCGGCCAGAATAAGCCCAAAGAGGAACTGAATGAAAAGGGATGGGGCATGCACATATGGGGCTGTCGAGAGGGCTGAAGAAGCCATATGGGAAAGACAGGAGCCAGCCAGCATGGGCAGTTTGGAGGCAGGAGCTGCTCAGCAGGGCCCAGGGCTGAGTGAGTCCATGTCCAAGCTTCTCGAGTCAAAGTCTTGGGGGGATGGTGGTAGATGTGTGCTACTGCTCCCAATTATCCACTCCATCCCTACAGCGAGGTTGATCCATCCCACTCTACTCAGCGTCCGAGTTGGCCATATAACTTGCATTGGTCAATGGAATGTGAGTGGGCATCACGTGTGCCAGGCGTGGGCAGCCTGAAATGCACCTGAGTGCTTTAGATCAGCCTCTTGCTTCTCTCTGCGGGAGAGGGGCCACAGCTGGATGAGAGGTGAGCCACGTCAAAGCCAGCCCTCAGACATGGGAGCAAAAAATATGTGTTACTCGTCTTAAGTCACTGAGATTCAGGGGCTGTTTGTCACCAGAGCAAAAACTGATATAGACAAAGAGTCCAAGCTTAAGTCATATGTCCTCCCCTTGGCTGAACCTTGGGCTAGAGAACACTAGCTGAGGGAAGGAGATTCAGGGCCCTTTTGTGGTCTGAATGTTTGTGTACCCTTAAAATCCTTATGTTGAAATCCTCACCCCAAGGTGATGGTATTAGGAGGTAGGCCTTTTGGAGGGTGATTAGGTCATGAGGGTGGCTCTGTGGAAGAGGCCCAGGAGAGCCACCTTGCCCCTTCCACCATGTGAGCCATGAGGAGGCACCCTCACCAGACCCCAGATCTACCAGTGCCTTGATCTTGGGCTTCCCAGCCTCCAGAACTGTGAGAAATACAGTTTTTAGTTGTTTAAAAGCCACCCAGTTTATGGTATCTGTTATAGCAGCCTGGACAGACCAAGACAGGCCCCCTTGGCTTCACGGCAGGAGACAGAGCTGTGGCCCCTCCAAGGCTGCACACAGAAACGGGTAGCTTTTTAAAACATTTAACTTTTTCTGAAACAGAGTCTCGCTCTGTCACCCAGGCTGGAGTGCAGTGGCGCAATCTCGGCTCACTGCAACATCCGCCTTCTGGTTTCAAGCGATTCTCATGCCTCAGCCTCCCAAGTAGCTGGAAGTACAAGCACCCACCACCACGCCCAGCTAATTTTTGTATTTTTAGTAGAGATGGAGTTCACCATGTTGGCCAGGCTGGTCTTGAACTCCCGACCTCAGGTGACCCACCCGCCTCGGCCTCCGGAAGTGCTGGGATTACAGGTGTGAGCCACCACACCTGGCCAGAAACTAGTAGCTTTTACAAAAAAGAAATCAAAGTACCACTGGGCTGGAGGGGCCAAGAACTCCACAAATGTTCACCACACCAACAGTTCCAGTGGCCAAAGCTCAAAGCAAAGAGGTTTAGCCTTTCTGCCATGAAGGCCCTTTTTTTTTTCTCTCTTCCAGAAGCTCAGTTTCTTAAGAATTTTGCCAACAAACAAAACTAACTATATGCATTAATTCATTACTAATATTGTATTAGTCCGGGGTATAATTGTTCATAGAACTTCTGATTGGCCGACATGGCCAGTGGAGCTGCAAACAGTCAATCTTTCAAGTCACCTGTGCAACCTTATCATGGCTTTTTGAAATACCAAAAATAGCCCTAGGAGTATACACTAACGCCTTCCCAGGCCTCTATACGTCTGGGCCCCCAGGTGGGAAGTGACAACTTAGTATGTTCCCTCTCCTGAGAGTGCATCATTCTGGCAGCCCACTGGAAGCCAAAAATGTCCTCAAGAGCCAAAGGAATTGGCCCAGCAGGGGCGCTTCAGGCCTAGTGGCAAGCCTTGCCGCAAATCCTGTGGTTAAGGCTGCGCTGCTCTGCAGACTGACTGGCCCTGACTTCCAGTAAACTGAGTTCCTTGTGAGAGCAGAGGGCGTGTGATGTGAACCCCCGGGATGCTTTGTCAGGTGGACAGAGCTTGGGCCAAATGCCTGCGTTTCCTCATCCGTCAAGTGGAGATGATGATATCCCAAAGGTCACAGGCTTACTGTAAGAACTCCGTGAATTGGGATGTGCCAGGCACTGGGCTGGTTAGTACTTCACCTACCACTTCATTCATCCTCCCTGGGTCTTTTAGGAGGAAGAGACAAGGAGTGCGCTGGGGAGCTTCTTACAAGGATGAAGTGAGCAAATGCATGCACATCTCTATGTGCATAAAATGATGTTTTGTGCATGTGTCTGTCTGCATTCCCCCCTCTGCCAGCTGACTCCACCCCACATCCCAGGTGGCAGGGCTTACATCGTTTCTTTCCTGATGACTCCACATTCATAATCTCCAGCTTTGATCTCTCACCTCCTGACGTTTCCACTCACAGCTCATGGGCGTCTCAGGTGCAGTATGGTTTTTTGTTTGTTTGTTTTTTGAGATAGAGTCTTGCTCTGTCACCCAGGCTGGAGTTCAGTGGCACGATCTTGGCTCACTGCAAGCTCCGTCCCCCAGGTTCGTGCCATTTTCCTGCCTCAGCCTCCCAAGTAGCTGGGACTACAGGCGCCCGCCACCACGCCCGGCTAATTTTTTGCATTTTTTAGTAGAGACGGGGTTTCACTGTGTTAGCCAGGATGGTCTCGATCTGCTGACCTTGTGATCCGCCTGCCTCGGCCTCCCAAAGTGCTGGGATTACAGTCATGAGCCACCACGCCCGGCCAGGTGCAGTATGTTTAAACCCATTCCTTATTTTCCCTCATCCTCCTCATCTCATTTCATGTCAGCTCCATCCTTCCAGTTGCTCAGACTGTCCCTGGGTTCTCTTTGACTCTTCTCTTTCTCTCACAGCCCACATCTGACCTGTCAGCATATGGTCAGCTCCACCTACAAAATGTTTCCAGAACTTGCCCGATTCTCACCTCCTGCATGGCTTCCATCCTGGTCTTGCGCACCATCCTCTTGCCTGGACTTCCACAGGAGCCTGCTCACTGTCCCGCTTCAGCCCTGGCCCCACACAGCTTCAACAAAGCAGCTAGAGGAAGCTGTTGGAATACAAGTCAGGTGGTGTCACTCCTGCGCTCAAAGGCCTCCAGTGGTTCCACATCCAAAGGACAGAGTCCTGAGAATGTCCCAGCAGCCTGAACACAGTTCATTCTCCACCTGCCTCTCCAACCTCCTTCCTCCCACTCTCCCTCATGCCTCTTGCTCATTCTGTCAGGCACAGTCCTGCCCCAGGGACTTTGCACTTGCTGCCTCCCCACTTTGGATAAACATTTTATTTTAGAATGATTGTAGATTTACAGAGAATTCGAGAAGATAGTACAGAGTTCCTATAAACCCCACACCCGGTTTCTCCTATTCCTAACACCTTACATTAAAGGTACATTTGGTACAATTCATGAACCAATATTGATATATGGTTAGGAACTAGAGTCCATACTTCATTCAGATTTCCTTAGTTTGTACCTAATAGCCTTCTGCTCCAGGATCCCATCCAGGATGCCACATTCCATTTAGTTGTCATGTTTCCTTAGGTTCCCTTTAGCTGTGACAGTTCCGTTCCCTCTTTTTAGAATGCCTCACTCATTCATTCACCCCTTATGATCTGCACTCAAATGTTACCATCTCAGCTAATCAGACAGTCTATCCCTCTTCTCTGCTTTAGTCTTCTCAGTATTTGGCACTATCATATTTTTATTCTATTTAATTTATATTATTTGTTATCACCATCTGTCGTATTTTTAATTTTACTTTCTTTTTTTTTTTTCCTCAGGCTGGAATGCAGTGGCACGATCTTGGCCCACTGCAACCTCCGCCTCCCAGGTTCAAGCAATTCTCCTGCCTAGCCTTCTGAGTAGCTGGGATTACAGGTGCGTGCCACCACGCCTGGCTAATTTTTTTTCTTTCTTTCTTTTTTTTTTTTTTAGTAGAGATGGGGTTTCGCCATGCTGGCCAGGCTGATCTGGAACTCCTGACTTCAGGTGATCCGCCTGCCTCGGCCTCCCAAAGTGCTGGGATTACAGGCGTAAGCCACCACTCGCTGCCTATTTTTACTTTCTTACTTTGTGGTTTGTCTGTCTCCCCTGACAGAAAAGTCAGCTTCATGAGGGCAGGGGTTTTTATCTCTTTTCACTGCTGTATCCCTGGCACTTGGAATCATGCCTGGCACATAGTAGGTGCTCAATAAATGTTTGCTGAATGAGGGAAGGAGCACTAGGATCTGACTGGCAGCCTCTGGATCCTTTTTCCGTCCATAGTCTGCACTCCTGCCTCTCTTCCTCCTCAGAGCCTGCCCAGTCCTGAAGCCACCAATAAGAGAAAAGCTTTCAAAGCTCCTCCCTCGTGCCAGACCCCACGTGCCCTTCTCATTACTCTCACAGCAATCCTTGGGAGTTGGGAGAGTTGCTGTGACCTCACAGGTGAGGAAACTGAGGCTTAGAGAGGCAAGGAACCTTACCCAGGGTCACACAGGCAGGAAGTGGAGAAGCTGGGATTTAAACTCAGGCTGGTCTGCTCCAGGGCCTGGGTGTTTTAATCTTGTGATTAAACATCTTGTGATGTTTTTAGGGTCAGAGTCTCGCTCTGTCACCCAGGCTGGAGGGTGGTGGCATGATCATAGCTCACTGTAGTTTTCAACTCCAAGGTCGAGCCATCCATTCATCTCAGCTTCCCCAGTAGTCAGGACTACAGGCGTGGGCCACTACACCTGGTTAATTTTTCCCTTTTTTTTTTTTGGAGAGCCCGAGTTTCACTGTTATCCAGGCTGGTCTCATAACTCCTGAGCTCAAGCGATCCCCCTGCCTCAGCCTCCCAAAGCACTACTAGGATTATAGGTGTGAGCTACCAGGCCTGGCCCAAGGCACTGAGGTTTGAACTCAGGCTGCCTCCTGCCTCAGCCAGTGATGAGCACTCATCCCTTCTGTGTGCTCACCCACCACAGGCTCTAACACGGGCATCTAACTGCAGTAAACTTGTCCTGAATAAATGAACAGCAGGATGAGTGATGCCTGCCCTCAACTTCCTCTCCCAAATGAGCTACTGAATAGGACTTGTGTCCCCTTCGGTTGCTCCCTCCCCCATCTCAAATGTCTCTCAGCCTCATTTCCCTCATCTGCATGAGGCGCATAGTAATGGTATCCTAGAATTGTTGTGGGAACTAGAGTTCATATATGTCTGGGACATAGTAGGTACAAATGCCAATTATTATCATTACTATTGGTATTATTTCCCTCCAGGAACTTCAGTTTCCTCAGCTGTGAAACAGCAATTCATTTATTCATTCAACCATGTGCCAGCCATTGTGGTTAAGACCTAGAACAGCAGCAGATGAATGAGTCACGGTCTCTGCTTGGAGGGACTAACCTTCTGGTGTGGCGGACAGTCATGTCAAAACTCAGGCCTGGCACGGTGGCTCATGACTGTATTCCCAGCACTTTGGGAGGCTGAGGCAGGCGGATCTTTTGAGATCAGGAGTTCGAGACCAACCTGGCCAAGATGGTGAAACCCCGTCTCTACTAAAAATACAAAAATTAGCCGGGCACGGTGGTGTGCACCAGTAGTCTTAGCTACTTGGGAGACTGAGGCATGAGAATCGCTTGAACACAGAGGTGGAGGTTGCAATGAGCTGAGAGCTGAGATAATCCACTGCACTCCAGCCTGGGCCACAGAGCAAGACTCCATCTCAAAAAGAAAAAAAAAAGAGTTAAAATCCAATGGGAGAGCCACAGTATATGTAAAGTCTATGTGGAAGTTAGGCAGCCTGGGGGTGGTGGGCAGCTATCTCCAGAATTGGGCTAATTGAGGGGAAGGGTGAGAGCTGACTCTGTGTCCCTTGCTCTTTCTGGCTTCTCGAGTTGGCATGAAAACTTCTGGGGTGGGCTTCACTGGCTGTTGACTATGACCATACAGACAGATCACCAGAAAGCCCAGGCTTAGGGTAGGTAGACGAAAGTTAAGGGTCAGGGAAGAATGAACCAAACTGTATCTCAGGCATTTTCCCCTAAAATGTTACCTTAGTTTTTAAAAAATCAAGTGAAATAATGTATAAATCTAATTCTTTAAAGACTTTTATCCTTTTGAAAAATGAGTGACATATATTTTAATAGAGGTTAATTTGTGATATGAGTAGCCACATTACACCGCCACCTGGTGGCAGCATACTAAAGTCACAGGTTTGTTTTCCTTTGAGACTAAGGGTACACCGCAAGCTCAGTTGTTTTTGGACGTGAGCAAAGATACCAAAGCCATTTTCCCCTTTCCCCTTCTCCCCAACCCCCTACTAAAACCCACTTCCATGGTTGAAGCTCCCAAGCTTCCAGCCTTTTTGACTGAGCCACATCTGCTCCAGTTTCCAGCAGAGAAGCCAACCTAGTTTTCCTCCCCATCTCCTGCCTCAGGCCCATCCTGCCCCCCAGCTCTACATCAGAGCTAAACTCCCCAAGCCCTCGGCCCAGGCCCCAAGGGGAATGTGGATCTAGGGAGAGAACCCTGCCCAAGGGTAAAGGTTAAGAGAGCAGATGCTACATGCACTGATGTGGGTTTGAATCTCCAGCTGACCACTTGCTGGCTGTGGTCTCTCTACCTCCCTACGGCCTCTTTGAGCTTCACTTTCCCCATCTGGAAAAAGTGGGATGCAGTCGGGAATTTTTTTTTTTTTTTTTTTTTTTTGAGATGGAATTTCGCTCTTGTCACCCAGGCTGGAGTACAGTCTTGACTCACTGCAACCTCCGTCTCCCAGGTTCAAGCAATTTCCTGCCTCAGCCTCCCGAGTAGCTGGAACTACAGTAAAGTGCCACCACGCCCAGCTAATTTTTGTGTTTTTTAGTGGAGATGGGGTTTCACCACATTGGTCAGGCTGGTCTCGAACTCCTGACCTCAGGTGTTCCACCTGCCTCAGTCTTCCAAAGTGCTGGGATTACAGGCATGAGCCACTGTGCCCAGCCCTAAGAGAGATTTCTTGTTCTTTCTGCTACATGTCCTTCTACTCTTCTTTCTACAAGAGCTGTAGTGGGTGGAGACCAAGAAATGCTGGAGAGGAGAGGAATGGAGAAGATCTCGAGAAGCAGAATGCCCCTTCACTGCTCTTCCACCCTGTGCCAGAAATGTCTAAGGCCTGTCCTGCAGGACCTCCCTCTCAGGCTCCTCTCCCCATCCCATCCTCTCCGTTCCCTCGCCAAAGTTCCTCTGAGCCTGGTCCCCAACACGCTGGGTCATCTGAGAACTCACTTCGCATTGAATGGGCAGTGACTGCCTCCCACCCACCCTGACCTCCCCACTCCACGCCCAGCGTGGGGCATGTGCACTGTGCTCCAGGCATTCTGGAAGGGGAGAAGTTTTGGAACTAGGCTTCCCCAAACTTGGCAATCAGCAGAGCTCCGTCCTAAAGCTTAGGAAATCAGCTTTCCGCCCAATGGTGATGCTGTCTGGATCTTGTGTGACCCTGGTCAAGTCATACACCCTCCCTTGAGCCCTGAATTCCCCATCCCAATACAGACCAGCTCTGACAGCACAGCTGCTGGGCCTGCTGAAGGAGTGGGCAGCATGGCCGGGTCCTCTCCCCGACCCACTTGCTCCTTGGAGAACCCCAGGATCCTGCTCAGAAGAGGAAGCAGTGCCTGCCCTGGGGAAGCGGATCCCGGGGGACTCCAGAATCCTGCCCCACACTCTGCGGGCAGCCAGCACTAAATGCTGTATTAATTATTACCAGCCTCCCCTGGGAAGCAAATTCAAAGTGAGGTCACCATGGTAACCCAGACATTGCAATGTGACCAAATTTTTAAAGTGCTCAACATGTTCCAGGCAAATTACCTATCAGTGGAAGAGAAAAGAATGAGGCTTCAATCCCACAGCTCAGTGGTCTTAGGAAGAAAAGCCCAGAAGCTTCTTCCTGAGCTCCCATGGGGCCTGGCACCTTTCTACAAAGGAGTGAGGCGGGGTCAGGGATGGAAGATCAGAGCCGCCACCTTGAGAGAGCAGAGCAGAGATGGAAATGACATCCAGGGTCCTGAATGATCTCTTATGGGTGGGCATGAGGCCTGGCCAGAGAGCCAGAGGGCCTGGGTCCTAGGACCAGCTCTGGCACCATTTAGCTCTGCAGCCCCAGGCCAGTCCCTTGCCCTCTCTGAGCCTCCAGTAAAGCCTCACCCAGAAGTGTTTCTTAAAGGACCAGAGAGATGAACTGTAGTGAGTTATTAGCCTCATATGAGGGTATGGGGTGGTAAGAGGAAGGGTGAGGAGTTTTTGCTAATCAGGCTTCTAAGGCAGAGACCTAGATTCAAATCCCACTTCTGCCATCCAGCAGCTGTGTGCCCTTGGGCCAGAGACTTCATCCCTCTGAGCTGGCTTCCTTACCTGTAAGAGGGGGGCCAATCACAGTCCCACCGCCTCAGGGTGGCTATGAAGTTTAAATCAGATAATCCATGAAAAGCACTCGGCACAGCACCCTGGACACAGGAGGGTCCCCTGTCATCATCTCTGCTGCCAATTAATAAGTGTCGCACGTGCCAGGCTCTAAGCTGAGCATGATGAACACAATCCATCACCAAATCCTCGCCACATCCCTCCCATGAAGCGGGTGCCATTGTTACTCCACGTTACAGATGTGGAAATGGAAAGTAAAGCCAGCAGGGCGAGGCAACTCACCAAAGCACACAGACACCCATGGTGGGGGCCTGGATTCTGACTCAGGCCCCTAACCATTCACCCGAGAGTGAAATGAGATGTGTGTTGAGTGCCCAACACAAATGCATGGCACGTTGTTGGTACTCACTAATAGTGGCCACCCACTGGCACATTCAGGGTTCACGTCATAGCCACCGTTTTGCCCCGATCCCTGTCTTTTGGCGCTTGGGAACCTGGATCTGGTGGATTCAGCACTTGCATGGCTCAGGCAGTGATGAGGGAATTAGAGGCAGAGACCCCCGCCTTCTTTCTGAGCAAGGGCCCCCTCTTCAGGCCACGGCCCAAAGGTGCATCACACTGGCCTTGTCTCCTCTCACTGTCCCCGGGGCACTGCTACCCTCACACTCCGGAGACACAGATACCCAGCAGTTGTCTCTGACCTCATCCCACCCAAGCTGCTCTCCGGCCTTGCACAGCCCCTGCCCACCCTTTGCTCCTGGGTCAGCCCCACCCCTCCCACCCCACCCTAACCCCCGGCCAGCCCAGGCGGGACTGGCTTTCCTGGGACAGAATGAGGTCAGGCCTTCTGAGTGATAGACGGTTTTAATAACTAGCCATTCTTACTACCAGCCCGTTTGCTCTTCACTGTCCCAGGCCCACGTAGGGGCCAGAATCAGCCCGACATCAGGGAGAGCATCAGAGGGGCAGGGACTACCTGCCCAGCCAGCTCAGGGCCCTCCAGGGTCCCAGAGCCACTCAAAGCTGAGCCCATGGGAAATAGACAGCCCAGTGCTAGCCCTTCTGCTTGATGGTGGGATGACCTCAGCAAATCACTGCTCTTCTCTGAGCCTCAGTTTCCCCATCTGTAAAGTGGAGTACATGGGTCCTGATGCCTGCGAGGTCACTGCAGGGACTGAGCAGGTGTGGCCTCACTGTGTACATTTCAGTAGCATTAAGAGGCAATTCTGGTTATTGATCATCTTGGCTGCTGTCTGGGTTGGGGTCCTCCAAAAGCTGACCCCGAGACAAGGATGAGCGAGCAGGTAGTTCCCTTGGGTAGTGACCCCAAGAAGCAAGGTGGGAAGTGGGGAAGTGAGGCAGGGAAGGAAGAAACCAATTCAGGCTGTGCTGGTGAACTGGCTATGGCCAGGGACGCTGGGGCTCAATCCTGCTGGAGTCCACTGGGAACTGGACAGGATGTGCCTCAGATTGTCCTAATCAAGGACTGAGAAAGCTGGGGCATTTATCTACCAATTCCCACCCATCTCTGGTTGAGGACTGCTCTGAAAGACAGCAGCTCCCCTGCCCTTCCGACACTCTCTGTAAGGAGGCTGGGCCTGCCCCACGGCCAGAGAAGGTCCCCAGAGAGTCCCAATGACTTGGAGTAGGAGGGTGCCACGTGCACAGGATCAATGCTGAAGTGATTAAGGCAGCAATCCCCATATGTGATCCTATTTATCTTCACATCAACCTTATGAGGGAGGTACTATTAGATCCACTTTGCAGATGAGGAATCTGAGGCAGAAAGAAGTGACATTCACTTGCCCGAGGCCACATGGCTCAGAAGAAACAGGATTAGACACAGCTCCTGGATCTTTGCTTTTTTTCACTGCCTCCCACACAGGCAGGATCTCTCCTTGTGTGGGTCGCAGTCAGCAGTGTGCTGATAAATGGTTAACGAAGGGAGGAAAAAAGCCCTGACTTGGGTGTTTGCTAATTGCCATGGTGTAAATACTCCCACCATGGCCAATTTTAAGCTACCAAAGCAATGTCACTGAACACAGAGCTGGGCAAAGATGCTAACAGTTGGCTCCCATGAGCCAGTATGAGCTGGCTCTAGCACCCCACTAGTTGGAACATATTTGATCTCAACTCCTACCCAGTGTAGCCCTCTGTGCCAATCAGGCTGAATTTCTCTCTAGGGTGCAAACACATCACACCTGTTCCTACTCCCACCCCTTTGCTCCTGCTATTTCTTCCCTCTGTATCCAGATCTTACTCCTTTTCTCCATGTATCCAAATCTTACTCGCCTTTTTAGAGCCTGCTGTGGTCCCACTTCTTCCAGACTGTATTAGTCAGGATGAGTACCACTAGCTGCTATAATGAACAGCCCCATAATCTCAGTGACTTAACACAATCTAAGTTTATTGCTCACTCATCCTGCAGTCCACTGCAAGTAGCAGGGGTGTTCTGCTCCTTGCAGCCACAGGAACCCCAATTCCTTCCCTTTGTAAATGCTACCAAGATCAACACTTCACTTCCAAGCTTCTGGGGAAGTGGATCCCTGGGGACTCCGGAATCCTCCCCCACACAAGAGGAAGAGAAGAGAGCATGGAGGATCCCACAGGAGTTTCATGGCCGTATCTGGAACTGATGCTCATCAGTTACCTACTTTATTGGTCATCAGTTACCTACTTTATGGGCCTCTCCTAACTGCAAAGGGGCCAGGAAGTGTGGTTTAGCTGGAAATGTGGTTTTCTTCCAAGGGAGAGATGAAGCCATGAAAATAAACCAAAGCCAGCTTCAGTTTCTACTTCCCCAACATCCACGGTCCAATCTTTATCTTCTGGATTCTTTCAGAGATGATTTTCTTTAGTGTTTGACTAAAGAAAATTTAGTTTAGTGTTTGACTCAGATTGCCTGGAATGGTTACTGGGTTGGTCTCTTCTGCCTCCATAAACTCACAGAGGCTCAGCTGTTGAAGGGCCCCTGGAGGCAAGGTTCCTAATGCTTGCTTCAGGTGTGAATCGACCTGTGGATTCAAGGTTCCCAGGCCTGATTTTCAGGTTTGGGGAAGAGTCCAGGAATCATTATTGTTGTTGTCGTTGTTTTTAGAGACAAGTGTCTTGCTCTGTTGTCACTGCAACCTTGAATTCCTAGACTGAAGTGATCCTCCTACCTCAGTGTCCTAAAGTACTGGGATTACAGGCATGAGCCACCATGCTCAGCCAGGAATCATTATTATTAATTATTATTATTATATATTTTTTGAAACAGAGTCTCGCTCTGTCACCCAGGCTGGAGGGCAGTGGCATGATCTCAGCTCACTGCAATGTCCGCCTCCTGGGTTCAAGCAGTTCTCCTGTTTCAGCCTCCAGAGTAGCTGGGATTACAGGCGCGCACCACCAGGCCTGGCTAGTTTTTGTATTTTTAGTAGAGAGAGGTTTTCACCATGTTGGCCAGGCTGGTCTTGAGTTCCTGATCTCAAGTGATCCACCCGCCTCTGCCTCTCAAAGTGCTGGGATTATAGACATGAGCCACCGTGCCTGGCCCAGAAATCATTATTTTTAACCAGCTCGTTAGGGAGTTCAGATGCACAGCCAACATTGGGAACCACTGATCTCATCCAAATGTCCCATTCCATGGATGTGGGTACTGACCTTGAGGGTAGGGGAAGGAATTTGCCATAAGCCATGAAGTAAGTTAAAGCTGGATCTGAAACTTAAAGCCAGGACTCCCAACTTTTAATCCTGGGTTCTGTCTACCAAAGTATGATGTGTCTCACCTTAAAGGATCTGGCTGCTGAATCCAGCACAAGACGCAGGTAGATGCTGAATCAGTTGCAGTGTCAAGACGACCTCAGAGGCCAAATATGGTGAGTTGAGTGTGAGTTCAGAGGCAGGCCCACCTGGGTTCAAACTCTGCCTCTTCCACCTACTTGCTGTGGGAGCTTGGGAAAATCTCTTAACCTCTCTGAGCCTCAGTTTCATCATCTGAAAAATGGGGATGATGACAGTGCCTATCCCTTAGGATGGTTAGGAAGACAAAATATACGAGAAGCGCTCAACATGGTATCTAGTAAGTTCTCTATAAATACTCATTGTTGGCTCTGATTATCTGCCGATTGAATGGATATTCTCAAAGATGAGGTTGATCCAGGAGAGAGCCTTGCCTTGGTAAAGTTTCAGCCACTATGCAGACAGACTTTTCTCATGAAAATCAGCTCCCAAAATGTACATGCCGATCATTTGGAAACTCAAGCCGCACAGCTTGATCTCGGTTTTTATCCAATTTGGCACATAACTAATTGTTTTAAAAATACACCCAAGCTGTGTCTGTGCATATGCAAGCCTGGACTCGCTCCTGTGCACGGAGGCTGTGTGGGGCCCAGCCCGCCGAGGGCCAGGCTGGTTAGAAGGGGGACCAGGCTCTGCTGTGGTAACCAAGAGCCCCCACATCTTGGTGGCCTAGAACAACACTGAGACATGCTACAACATGGATGAACCTTGAAAACATGCCAAGTGGAAAGCCAGTCACAACAGGCCACGTAGTATAGAATTCTATTCATGTGAAATGTCCAGAATAGGTAAGTCCTTAGAGACTGAAAGTGGATTAGTGGTTGCCAGAGGCTAGAGGGAGGAGGGAATGGGCGTGACCACTGCAAAATACAGGGTTTCCTTTTGGGATGATGGAACTGTCCTGGCATTAGTTAGTGGGGATGGTTGCACCACAATGTGGATGTTGGAATTAGCTAGAGGGGATGGTTGCAGCACACGGTGGATGTATGAAAAGCCACTGAATGGTACACTTTAAAATAGTAACATTATGTCATGTAAATTATATCTCAATAATACTAAAACCACAGAAAATAAATAATAAAGAAACGATGGGGAATATTCCCTTCCCCGCTACAGAGTTGTTCGCCCCCTGCAAGCACTACCAGCCGCCCACTAGAGTCTTTGTGCTGTCACTTCTTGTGGGCTGGTCTGTCTCCCCGGCCCTGGAACCCTTCGAGGGCAGGGCGAAGCCGGGCTACTTCTGCTCCTGTCTGCAGTCCCAGGCCCTAGCGGGCAGGCAGCATCAGGTGTCCGGCCCGTGCACTCTGGCTCTTACTCCCAAAGCTGTGCCCATGCCCTCCGTGTGCAGCTTGGACTTGGAGCCTACGGGGAACTTGTCTCACATCCGTTCCATGACAGGGACGTCCTCCCCTCTTGGGTCTCCCCAGGCCCATCAACTGCTGCCCCCAGGACCCCATGAGATGCCTTGGCGGGGGAAGCCCTTGGCCACCAAGCATCCATTCCCTTCCATTCAGTGATGAGGAAAGCCAGGTCCAGACAGAGAGATGCTCAGTGTCACACAGCAAGAATGGACCAAGAGCCCAGGCACCCAGTGTCCTCCTTGCTGGTGGCACGCTGGAGGACAGGCCCACAGGGCTGGGCAAGCACCAGGGGACCCTTGCACCAGGCAGGTGGCCCGCCTGGTGTATGAGGATGTGGAAGGACAGAGGGCTGCTGGGATCGGGAGGCCAAAGCCATGCCAACCTCATGGGCTTCCCTTTGCAAACACCCCTGCCTCCCAGCCTTGATCATGTTCCCCCTCCTCCTGCTCCAGGCTCACAGAACTAGGGTTTCCAAGTCAGGGATGGGGCTGGACACTGAGATGAACCAGCCCTCTGGGAGCCATTGTGGCAGCCAGGACCGCAGCTCCCTGAGGCCCAACCTATCCCCTCTTCCAAGGGCTCTGTGTTCGTGCATTTACTGGGCACCCATTGTGTGCCAGCTCTTATACCACAGGCTGAGGTTAAAGGGGATAGCAAAACTGGCACAGGCCTTGCCCTCATGGAGAGCACAGTTGATGGGGAGACAGGCATCCAACAATCCCACAATCAAACTTTCCATCGCCACCGCCCTGACTGGTCATTGTGGACACACAGGGAGCCACGTGTGGGAGCCCCGCCCTGGCCTGGGGGCACAGAGGAGTTCTCTGAGGAAGTGGGGCCTGAAGCGGGGATGGGGGAGTGGGGAGTGTGGAGGGCAGCCCCTCCCTCTGCTCTCCCAGGCTGCTGCCTCCCTCCGTGGAGTAGCTCCTGGGCAGCGACTAGATGAGGAGTCTGTGGGTTTTGTCTATAGTATGTGCATGTGTATGGTGTGGTGTTTGGTGTGTGTGTTGTGTGTGGTGTGTTGTGTGTATGTTGTGTTGAGAATATGTGTTGTTTGTGTATATGTATGTGTTGTGCCTATGTGGTGTGTCTGTATATATGTGTTGAGTGTGTTGTATGTTGTGTTTATTGTGT